>NC_045550.1:57998413-58183413 GCF_009769535.1 Thamnophis elegans
CCCTCACTACCCTTCTGGCTTTCCGCAAAGCAATTAAGACCTGGCTGTTCCGGCAGGTCTGGGGCTGTTGAATTTTCCAGCCCCATCCGAGGGTGTGACTGTTGTTGCTATTTAAATGTGTTTATCTTTTTATTTTTATTCTGTATCCCCTCCCTTTTTGATGGTTAGCCACCCTGAGTCTCTCGGGAATAGGGCAGCATACAACTGAATCATCAATCAATCAATCAATCAATCAAGTCAAACACTGTTAGAGTTGCAGCAATCCAACCAGTACACAAGTGAAGAATTCAGCAAAATTAGTTTATAGAAGAAACTTCTTTATATATAGTAATTTAAGCATGAAGCATGTATACAATACCCATGCAGCAGAAGCTAGAACCAGAACTCAGATCCAGAAGTACAGAATCAATATAATAACAGAAATAATGCAAGGACAAACCAACTCTTTTATACATAACAGTCAAGCTAAGCCACGCCCAGGCTCCGAACTGTGTGAGTCACCAAACAGTCCCCATTGGCTGAGCTGTTGCCATGTCTATCCCGATTCATGAATGCTTATACACTGACAAACACATGTCCCTAAAGGTCAATGACAAATCACTCCTGTACCCTGCCAATAGGATGTGCAGCGGTGTCTGTGTTACTGCACTAAAATTGAGCTCAACTTATTTTAAAGTCTTCCCCTATAGCTAAGAACTCATTCTATTTATTTTTATAAGTCCTTCCTCATATAAGAGGACAATTAAATTAATGAGAAGGTCAGAATTAAATTGTTGATGTGCTTATTCTATTCCCTAAAATATATTACACTAAGTGATGCTTGTTGAATTGTGGTTCATAATTGGCTTTGTTGACATAATACACTAAATCATAAAATCTCAGTTATAAATCAAACTAGCTGAGAGCATAATAGATGTATGCATCCTATTATACTGGACCAATCAGCTCTCATTATCTAATTATAGTTAATGATACATTGATGATAATATACTATTATAATAGATAGTGTAACGAATATGATGTCCTACTATACTATGATATGAAATAACATAATATATTATGAATAGTAACATAATTCTTAGCTAATTATGTCATTTTGTTTGTTTGTGCCTTCAAATCATTGTTATGTCCTGGTGAATCCCTTGACAAGTCGATGTAGCAACATTTTTAGAAGTGCAGGGATGGGTTCCTGCCAGTTCTAATCTCTTCTATAGAAGAGGTTCTACAAATGTACAGTGCCGTTTAGAACTGATTCCAGCTCCCTTCCCCCACCCCATCCACACATCATCAAGATGAAAAGCGAGAGGAGGAATTCTGGGAGTTGAAGTCCACAGTCTTAAAGCTGTCAAGTTGTGAACACCCCTGAGGTTTTTTTTTAAGGGTTAGGGGTGGAAGGGTCTTGTAACTTGACCAGCTTTAAGACTTGCGTGCTTCAAAATGCCAGAGTTTCTGAGCCAACATTTTGGCTGCTAAGCAAGAGCGTTGTTAAGTGAGTTTCACCACATTTACAAGTTGGCCAAGCCCACCCAGTCACATGGCTGGCAAGCCACTCCCACCCAGTCACATGGCTGCAAGCCACTCACACAAACCACCACATCTACAGAAGAGGTTCTAAAAAAATTTGAAACCCACCACTGTAGAAGTGATTGACCATTTTCCGGGGCTAAGAAAGAATGATTGTCCCAAAGATAGCCAGCTGGCTTTAATGTCTTAAGCAGAACTTTTAGTCAAGTGTCATTAACCCCTGTAACAAATTGACTTACAGGTGCACCTCCTATTTTCAGGTGCTTCTGAGGTCTTTCATTTTTCTTCTTGATCTTTCATTTTGCAGAAACTTTGTTTTTTTTTCTAATGTGATTTCACAAATCTATGCATATCGTTAGCAATAAATGCCTGTCCACAAACAAAACCTTATATGTGTGTGAGTGTGTGTGTATTCATGCATGTATGTGCTGTATGTATGTATGTCTTCTGCCAACCCAGCAGTTCAAAAGCATGTAAAATGCAAGTAGAAAAATAGGAACCACCTTTGGTGAGAAGATAACAATGTTCCGTGTGCCTTCGGCATTTAGTCAGGCCAGCCACATGACCACAGAGATATCTGTGGACAGCACTGGCTCTTCGGCTTTGAAACAGACATGAGCATTGCCCTCTAGAGTTGGGACGACTAGCACATATGTGTGAGGGGAACCTTTACCTATGGATGGATGTACCTACACGCATGCACACACACACACACATACACACACATACGTATAAGAAAAGTGCAGAAAGTGCACTAGAAAAAATGCAGAAAAGAGCAACCAGGATGATTAGGGGAGTGGAGGGCTAAAACTTATGAAGAACACTTACAGGAACTGGCATGGGCTACCTAGTGAAGAGAAGGACCAGAGGAGACATGAGAGCAGTGTTCCAATACTTGAGGGGCTGCCACAGAGAGGAAGGGGTCAGCTATTTTCCAAATGTCCCCAAGGCCAGACAAGGAATAATGGATGGAAATTGATCAAGAACAGATTCAACCTAGAAATAAGGAGGAACTTTCTGACAGTGAGAGCAATCAACCCATGGAACAGAAGTTGCCTTTGAAGTTGTGGGAGCGTTCATCACTGTAGGCTTCAGAAGACATTGGACTGCCATTTGTCAGAAATAGCTTAGGGTCCCGTGCTTGGCGGGGGGGGGGGGGAGGTTGGACTAGATGACCTACAATGTCCCTTCCAATTATGTTAATATGTAATTTGTAAGAATATTATACCTTGTTATGTTTGTTTGTGGATCAATTCTTGTAGCATTGACACACTCTTTGTGAATCGAGGGCTTTCCCCCCTCCATTTGCTAACACCTGACATTCAGCCAATGCGAGAGTCAGCATGCAGGTAAAGGACTGTGAATTGTAGTTCTGCCTGTGTGGAAAGCCTCACCAGAAAGGGATCTTATTATAATCACAGTGAAAGAGTCTAACATTAAATGGCTCCTCTCATTCAGTCTCAAAGATGGGCCTCTTTTTCATAATGTATATGATCACATTATGGCCTTTTTCATCCAGGCAGCAAAATGCTATTTCTTGGCAGAAGCTTTGCCAGTGCCTTCTGGGGGAAATGAGGGATTTTGGCAAGCAGCTCCCTTCTCTTTCTATGAAAGAGTATGCGTTCAACACTACTTAAAAATCAAACAGGCCCCCCTCAAAGGGTTTCAGCGATGCTCATTTTCCAAATAACAGCTATCATGACAGATGTTCATAATTGCTCATCACCGTTCACTGGGAGTAGATATCAAAGTAACTTCTCTAAAAGCTCCAGTAAAGGACAGGGTGGGTGGGGGAGCATGCATGCATGTAGACCAACTTGATTTCAATTTGGATGGGTGGCCTGAAATGAAGTTATAAAGGTAGAGATTTGTAGGCAAGCTTCTGCCCTTTGCATCTTAAGGCAAACTCCTGAATCAGACATCATGGGAGCCTGTTTTTGTCAGCTGCACGCAAGACAGTGTCCCATCAATTAACCAAAGGAGCCTGGGTCCCTAATACAGTAAGCCACCTTCCTCCTAAAAGGCACCAGTCCCCCAAACATCTAAAAACCAAGATTACATGCTTCTGCGGATCCATCTGCTAGATCAGGGCCGTCAAACTCACAGCCCCCTGGACCGGATGCTTCACAGGCTGGCCACGCCCCTGCTCGGTTTAAAAAAGGGGGGAAAGTCCAGATACATCAGTTGACACCGCGTGATGATATGCTTTTGACACCCCTATGTTAGATCTTTAACTGACCCAGTTAAAGGCTCTAATGGGAGAATCAAAAGGTGCTATTTCAACAGACAAGTGGACTTTTTAGGAAGACATTTTGCTTCTCATCTAAGACATTTCATGGGTTATGGCGGGGGACCATCATAACCCATGAAATATGTGTGTGGGGGGATGGAAGTATCATATTTCTTTGCAGTCATGTGGTCATGACTCTGAGAGCTGTTGAGGCCACTTGAGAGCTTATCTGTGCTCTCAGGGTCAACCTAATCAGAATGCAATAGGAGTGTAATTTTCTTGAAACTGCTGAAAGAGCTGCTGAAAGAACTACATTGTAGATAGCCGATAAGTGGCGTTTTATCCCTCCCTCCTCTGTTGAGAGAGAGCTGCTCAGTATTAACATAGTGGCCTCTTTTACCCCTCATTCAAATCAATGGTCCTCTCTATCCAGAATATGGACTTTGTTGTGGTCAAACGAGTGATCTTTGTCTTTCAAATGCAGGTGGTTTGCTGAATCTCTTCTTGATGGGTTTCTTCTCCTATGTTATGCCATGCATTTGTGAAGTGGTTGTTTTGTTTCACCACTGTACAGTGCACATCTCACTGCATTGTATTGCATATATCACATTGCTCATTTGTGTTTCATCCTTGGGGTGGACACGTTTGTGCCTTAGTGTATCACTAGAAATGAGATCTAGTGAATCTGATTTTATACCTCTTGTCTCTTATCTCTTGTAATGAAGGACAGGCAGATAGGATCAGATTATGTAGGACTTTATGGTCTAGATTGGCTTTCAGTTAAAGTGCTGATTTTGTTTTAGCATTTATGCCTTTAGCGGCTTTCAGCCTCACTACCTGTACATTGTAAGACCTTCATAATATCTATTCCAGAATACTCTCAAATACTTCAACTAAAATGAGATTGATATTACCAGGAATGTGTAGATTTTCAGTGTTGAACCTTGAGTGGCTAAATTAGTTCCTCAATAGACACTTCCCCTAGCATAGAATCATTTGTTGTGGTCCGCCAGCAGCTTGTGGAGCTGGCAGCAGAGTCAGACAGCAGAAGAAGGGGAGGAACATGGCCGTCCTGGAGTCTGGGAAACGAGGGCAGAAAGGGGGCCAGGGCCATCTGGAGTTATGTGCTGCCTACCGAGCTTCCAGAGTCAAACAGCAGCGAGACTCCCCCTGTTCCCAGTGCACGCATGTCCAGTGGGTTGGGGATACGATCAGTATGCCCCGATATGAGCGTACCGGGGCCTGCTGGGAGCACCATGTACCATTCTGGTACAGTGCTCCGGAGGGCCCACCCGGCCGCCCACTCTCCTTACCTCTATTTGAGTCGATTGGGACATTCACGGATGCGCATGGAGTGTGCGGCACCTGTACGATGCTCTGCTGAGCAGCTGGAGCATCATGCATGTGCTGTGCGTGTGCTGCATGCATGTGGAGGGTGCTTGGCCCCGTTGCAGCGTACCAGTTGCAATGGGATCCGGAACCCACCACTGACGCATATGCAGAGCTGTCAGAAGGCAAGAACAGTTAAGACAGAAGGGACGACTTGGGAGTAAGGCTTGGAGGTGATTGGCTCCTCCCATAAGACACAAAGGAGGAGCAAAGGCACATGAGCCTTTGCAGGAAGCAACTTGGTTCATGCTGGTCAGTTTACATTCTGAAGCTCCGTTTTGATTCTTTGCTCCGTGTGGCCTTGCCAAGCTAATTGCCAACTAAGTCTTTGGCAACGTTTCAAGGAAGATAGATAAAGGTGGGTGTTTATCAGCCTTATCCCGAAAGACTTTGGCAGCCTACTGTACAACTTTTTACAACTATTTGACGCTCATTATGCTGTGAATGAACATAATTTATAATCTTTGAAATAAAAAGAGGGTTTTTGTAACTAACTTGTGCTTTTTATGTATCAGGAAGTCTAGGTCAGAACATCAGTCTCTTTCTTGGTAGGACTTCAACTTCAACTTCAGTATATTTTAATACTTCTAATTTTTCCCCCAAGTCATTTTAATTTTGTTTTTAGATTGATTTTGTGTTGTTTGGCCTCATGATAATTTCTGTGTTGTGTTTAGATGTTGTGTGTAGTTTTTTTAAAAATATATATATTTGCTAGCGGCCATTTGGCTTGGGTCAAATGTGTGTTGTATTGTATTGATCTTAAAGCTTATGGATTGGCCAGATTTCTTTGACAGTATGGAACAAACTTGAAATCAACTACTAGCAATGTTTTCAGCCAGTAAAGCTCAGTGAATTAATTTAAAAGTTTTCCCAATTATACTGAAAACCCAGCTACAGAATTCAGCAGCTTTACTTTCTTTTTACTTTGATCTTTGTGATCTCTTGCATAATTTATAACAATAGTAATAGATTCAGTAGTATTTTTAACATATATTCTTATCATTACTATTCTATGGACTATATTATACAGGATCTCAATAGGTTATTCAGTATAATACTATTGTCATATTCATTTTACAAATGGAAAGGTTAGATTGGGAAATAAATGGCCAATGATTATTAAAGCAATTCATTTTTTTTTAAAGAGGAATTCAGAATTACTGTTCTGATTATACATATCCTTCAGGGTTTTTTCCCCCCCTCTGGAATATAATGGACCTATGAAGAATGCTATTTTATGAAACGTATATGAATAGACCATTAAATGTATTGTGAATGGAAGTGTATGCTGAGTTAATTTTTCTAAAAGATGATGCTAATTGTACAGGAAAGGTTTAAATATTTGATATCATGCCACAAAGCAGCCAGAAGTACATTTTGACACATGCCATAAATAAATCAAACACAGTCCATTCCCCACACCCCTAAATCTGGAGACCAAATTTAATTGATTCATATGTCAATTCATTACTGCCAGGAGGCCTTAGGGCAGCTGAAAATTGTGTCCAAATTAAAGAAGAGAATTCGTTTTAAGACCTGGAAATTGGATGCTCAATCGAAGACTAATCAGAAGCAAAACCACTGTTGGGAGAAAGGTACATCAATGACTTTTTCATTTCACAAAACATTCCATTAAGTGAACACTTGAACCGATCAGAGGTGGGGGAAGAGATAGCCTTAAGGGAAGATGAACAAAAGGATGCAGAGGATAACTTGGAGTCTGTTCTTTGGGCTGAGAAGTTGAAAAAGGAGAGGCTATATAGGTAGCCCTCGACTTACAACAGTTCATTCAGTGACCGTTGAAAGTTACAACGATGCTGAACAAAGTGACTTACGACCAGTGGTGGGATTCAAATAATTTAACAACTGGTTCTCTGCCTTAAGGATTTCTTCCAACAACCAGTTCACCAAATTGCTCAGAAAGTTAACAACTGGTTCTTCCAAAGTGGTCCAAACTGGCTGAATCCCACCACGGCTTATGACCATTTTTCACAGCATCCCCTAGTCACATGATCAAATTCAGATGCTTGGCAACCAACTCATGTTTATGATGGCCCCAATGACTTGGGGTCATGCGATCAGCTTCTGCAACCTGACGAGCAAAGTCAATGGGGAAACCAGATTCACTTAACAACTGTACCAGATTGGCCTCAGGGGTAGGGTGGGTGTGGCCAGCTCGACATAACTCATATCGAGGGCACTTGGGATCGAGGGGCTGGGAGGATCCATTGTCTCCAGCGGAGGAAGGAGAGACCAAACCTTTGTCCTCTACTGGCCAAGTTCTAAGGCAGGATTTCCTTCCCTCCCTCTATCCCTTTTCTTCTTTTCTTTCCCTCTTCATTCTCCTTTCTTCTTCCTTCCCCTCTTTCTTTCTTTCTTTTCCTTCCTTGCTCTCTTCTCATCGTCCCTTCTTTTAATTTGTCTTTCTGCTTTCCCTTTCCCTTTCCTGTCCCTTCTTGGATGCTCAAATGCAAAAGGGGAAATATTTCTCTTTTTGTTTTGTTTGGCTTGTAGTTTGTTCTGCTAGCCCTCTGCCAGCAAAATAGAGCCCAGTGGGGAGGGCTATGCGCAGCCCGCTTGAGCTCCATTTTTGCTGGCAGAGGTACTGCGGGCTGGCCCTCCGCTGTTTCCAGGGTGGCCCCATAGGCCAAAGCTAAGCAACCCATGGAACAGATCCTTGAGTTTGACAGCCCTGTACTAGATTAATTAACAGTGAAAACTGTTCTGACCCCCCTTCTTTGTTCGTTCACAGACGACAGTAGACAGACTTAAAAGGAAATAACTTTATCAGTCCTGGCTCATGCTGGCTGTGAGCCCAAAATAAACATAAATAAAGTCTCTGGCAAAAAGGTTACACAGCAGAATGCAAAAACAAAGAGCTCTTACAGCAAAACCAGGTTTACAGAAAGAAAGCAAATCACTTCTCCAAGTGTCTCTTTGAATCAGGGTTACAGAAAGCAAATCACTTATCCAAGTGCCTCTCACAAACAAACCACGACCGATGAACGACAAACCATGAACGAATGAACGTTGGCTTCTGCAACCAGGGCATGGCACCATCAGTCCTTTTATCTCCAGAAGACGACACTAATGAGCAACAGCTGGAGCAACATTCCTGTATCCCGACTCAACTCACAGCAAACTTCTGCTGAGTCACAACAGAAAATTATAATTGTAGAAATAAATTCCTACATTCAAGGTCTTTGATGCTTAGATGTTGCTCTCTGTTTTATCAGAATGTCACAGGCTCCATAGGTAATTCCCCATCCTAGCCCTGAACTCTAGCTGCTTTCCAGTGGTGGGTTTCAAAAATTTGTAGAACCTCGTCTGTAGGTATGGCCTGCTTTGTGGGAGTGGCTTGCTGGCCATGTGACTGGGTGGGAGTAGCTTGCTGGCCATGTGACTGGGTGGGAGTGGCTTGCCAGCCATGTGACTGGGTGGGTGTGGCCAACTTGTAAAATGTGGTGGAACTCACTTAACAACGCTCTTGCTTAGCAACCAAAATGTTGGCTCAGAAACTCTGGCATTTGAAGCATGCAAGTCTTAAAGCTGTCAAGTTACAAGACTCTTGCACCCCTAACCCTTTAGAACCCCACCGCCAGGGGTGTTCAAACTTGACAGCTTTAAGACTTGTGGACTTCAACTCCCAGAATTCCTCCTCCAGTCATGTTGGCTCAGGAACTCCGGCTTTGAAGTGTGCAATTCTTAAAGCTGTCAAGCTACAAGACCCTTGCACCCCTAACCCTTTAGAGAAAAAAACCCAGGGGTGTTCAAACTTGACAGCTTTAAGACTTGTCGACTTCAACTCCCAGAATTCCTCCTCTTGCTCTTCCTCCTGATGATGTGCAGACGGGTGGGGGGAGAGAGCTGGAACCGGTTCTAAACAGCACTGTAGATTTGTGAAACCTCTTCTATAGAAGAGATTAGAACTGGCAGGAACCCACCCCTGCTGTTTTCAGTTAAGTCCCGAGGAAGGGAAGGAAAAGGTTGCAACCAGAAGGGCTAGAAAGCTCATTAGCAGTTTGCATTTGGCTCCTAACGCTTGGGGGACAACAAACCCTTAATTTGATCATTACCAGCCTCTTCACTCCTGAGTTTCAAAGTTTGATGTCATCACTATACGATAAAATCAATGCAGCTTCATTAGATTGATTGGCTTGAGCTGGCTTGTGCTATAATGGGTAAAATCTTGTGGGAGATGAAAAGAAATAGGCAAGCGTCCAATGCACAATAATATTTGAGGAGAACGTTTTGTAACAGCAGCAGCATTTGAATGGGAATAGAAGTGGAAAAGAGGTCAATCAATGAGGCTGTTTTCTTCTCGCTCCCCCCCTTCCCGCTTCAGATACCCTGAAGAACAGAATGAAAGAGTGGCCAGATGAGTCATTTTCAGCAAAAAATAGAGAAAAGGTTAGCAATGGAGGGCTTACTTGGGCTGCGTCTGCTGGCCAGAACACTTTCAAGTTTTAAATTTCCAATAAAAATAGGTTTGCTCTTTTAACATTGGACAGCATTTTTTTCCCCAGAAGTTTTCTTCTTGAAGAACTTTTGGTGACTATGAAATGTCCCTTGCAACTGAACACGAATATAGATTCAGAATGACTGTAATACATAGGAGTCTTGAAATTAATGTTTACTGTATTTAATCACATAATGTTTCCAGCATGCTGAATGAGTTCAATAGGGCTAAAAGTGTTTGGTGTGCCGATTTTCATTTGTATCTCACTGTATCACACAGTGTCCAAAAGTGACTTGTTCCCACTTCATGATGTTGTATGCTGTAAGGCCTTTGTCAACCAGCTGAATGTAGTTTGGTGCTCTGTAGATGCCAAAGTAATTCTCAACGACATGCTTGAATGCTTTTCAGATTCTTTCTTTCTGGCCCCACTAACAGATTCTTGAACCTCTTATTTTATTTTATTTTATTTATTTGTCAAGTATGTATAAGATAACAAATATAAGTATAAACATGATTATGAATACATGAAATGGATACGAATAAATGGGGACATTAGGACATTAGTGGTGGGATTCAAATAATTTAACAACCGGTTCTCTGTCCTAATGACTAGGTGGTAGGCGGGGCTTAGTGGTCATGTGACCGTGTGGGCATGGCCAACTCAACATTACTCAGGTCGATGGGCACTTTGCCTTAGTTGTTACAATGTAATAAGGGTTAGTCAGAGAGGCAGTTTCTGTAAGCAGGGCAATAAAGATTAAGCTGGAAACAACACCAGAATGTTTCCTTCCTGCCTTCCTTACAGGATTAGCCCTGTAAAGCGGAAAAACACCAAAAAGATTTCTTCCAACAACCGGTTCTCTGAACTGCTTAGAAAGTTAAGAACCGGTTCTCCCGAATAGGTGCGAACTGGCTGAATCCCACCACTGGATGGTAGGCACTTTGGTGTGTGCTTATGCATGCCCCTTACAGACTTCTTAGGAATGGGGTGAGGTCAACAGTAGACAGTCTAAGGTTAAAGTTGTGGGAATTAGGGGAAGAAACCACAGAATCAGGTAGTGCATTCCAGGCACTGACCACTCTGTTACCGAAATTGTATTTTCTGCAATCAGTTTTGCAGCAGTTTACCTTACATTTGTATCTATTGTGTGCTCCTGTATTGTTGCTGTTGAAGCTGAAGTAGTCATTGACAGGTAGGACATTGTAGCAGATAATTTTATGCACTACACTTAGGTAAGACTGAAGGCGGCATAGTTCTAAGTTGTCTAAGCCCAAAATTTCAAGTCTGGTGACATATGGTATTCTCTTGCAAGCAGAGGAGTGGAGGACTCCTCTCGTGAAAATATTTGTACTCCAGTGGTGGGTTTCAAAATTTTTTAGAACCTCTTCTGTAGGTGTGGCCTGCTTAGTTGGAGTGGCTTGCAAACCATGTGACTGGGTGGAAGTGGCTTGGCATTCATGTGACTGGGTGGGCATGGCCAACTTGTAAAATGTGGTGAAACTCACTTAACAACACTGTTGCTTACCAAAAAAATGTTGGCTCAGAAACTCTGGCAGTTGAAGCACGCAAGTCTTAAAGCTTTTAAGTTACAAGACCCTTGCACCCCTAACCCTTTAGAAAAGAAAACCCGGGGGTGTTCAAACTTGACAGCTTTAAGACTTCAACTCCCAGAATTCCTCCTCCAGTCATGTTGGCTCAGGAACTCTGGCATTGAAGTGTGCAAGTCTTAAAGTTGTCAAGTTACAAGACCCTTGAACCATTAACCCTTTAGAAAAAAACCATAGGAGTGTTCAAACTTGACAGCTTTAAGACTTTAGATAGGACTCTTAGAGGCGGGCGGGGGTGATTGGTGAGCCAGCCAATCAGTGAGCGGCATGCAGGGCAAACATGGTGTGGACGGGCAGGGGGAGGGAGCTGGAACCGGTTCTAAATGACACAGTAGATTTGTGGAACCTCTTCTATAGAAGAGGTTAGAACTGGCCGGAACCCACCCCTGTGTTACTCGCTCAATTGTATTAATGTCCAATATGCAGTACGGGTTCCAGACTGATGAGCTATATTCAAGAATTTGGTCTAGATGGTGTATCTGATGTGTGGACCAACAAAAATGCCTTCCTGGTCTTGGTAGTAGTTTTTCTAGAAGCATCTGTCTCAAATAATGAATATCTTCCCCTTCCCTGTTCATCACTTTCACAAAAATTTTCATCGGTCCAAGTTTTATGTGAAGTGGTGTGGAGGCAAAGATATCTTTGTTGGATCGACAAGTGGTTTGTGTGTCGTATTTTTTCTCTCCTAGAACCAAATTCTTTTACAGTGGCTAATTATTTTAAATATGATACAATTCACTTCCATGGTGACCTCACTCAAATACATAGCAACAGAACTTGATGTACACAAGCTGCATTCCAAGTAGCAGAGCCAAAACATTTAAAATCTCTATAGATGTTCCAATTGTACTTGGTGTACTGGATGTAGTTTAACAACAGTTTCATCTTTTTGTATGTTTCTTTCTTGTTTGCAGCATAGCCAAGAGATATTAAAAATGTAACTGTACATTGCCATTTTGTAAGAACAAAAAATTTCTATAAATGAGTATATGATGGGTTAAATTACAGGTCTATAAGATACACTCAAAATGCTCAGGAAGCACAATCTTTGTTGTCTAGTGTAGCCTTATAAATAGGGATGCTTAGCTCTTTTTTAAAAAACATATTAGTTAACCAGTTTTATCATTTGTTTATTTTGCTACTCATGTGGAAGCCTTGTGATTTCATCCTGCTCTTTGGCATAGATATCTGGTTTTTGCTAGGGCTTATGCTAGCCACAAGGGGACATGGTGATTCAGTGGCTAAGACGCTGAGTTTGTTGATCAGAACGGTCGGCAGTTCAGTGGTTCGGATCCCTAGTGCCGCAATATGGAATGAGCTCCCATTGCTTGTCCCAGCTTCTTCCAACCTAGCAGTTCGAAAGCATGTAAAAATGCAAGTAGAAAAATAGGAACCACCTTTGGTGGAAGGTAACAGTGGTTCTGTGAGCCTTCGGCATTTAGTAATGCGTGCCACATGACCATGGAGATGTCTTCAGACAGCACTGGCTCTTGGGCTTTGAAACGGAGATGAGCACTGCCCCCTAGAGTCGCGAATGACTAGCATGTATGTGCAAGGGGAACCTTTACCTTTACCTATGCTAGCCACAGACTGGAATAATGATAATGATCATAGTGATATTGATTTTTTTTTGGGGGGGGGGCAGGGCAGTTCATGATGAATTTTTGGTTGGACCTGCAAAAGAAGCTTCTTGAAAAACAATGGGTGGTATTTTGTATAATGGAAAAGGGGGGAAATATACTGTTTGCATTAGTGAATAAACAATCCATTTAGGGCATATATCCTTTTCCTCTCCGGAATAGAGTTTTATTTATTATTGCCCTTCCTTGTTGCAAAAAGTAAAGAGGAAATGAATTCCAGAGGAAATAATAATGACAAACGTACATGAGCACAAAGGAGAAGGACATTTCAGTGACTATAAAAGATAAGATATTTAAAGCTGTAGCCTTTCTAGAGGGATTATACACCTGTGAAAGTTGCATACTGAAGAGACTGACATCTTTGAATTATAGAGTCTAAGATGCTTAGTAGAGGACCATGAAACCAAGAGAATCCATTCAGTGAGTCGGGATAAATAAAGAGTGCTGGTGCTCTGGAAGCACATTCAGCAAAAAGAAAATAATATATTTGTGGCATGCAATCAGGAACAAAGCAAAAATGTGAAATGTGTGTTGTGGATGTCACAGTGCAAGTACAAACATTTCACTGTCATACTGTGAGCACATTTCATATTCCTCCCCTCACATCCAGTGTTTATACCAATGATCTTATGGCCATGATTTGAACCTATGCACACAGCCCCCTCTCTGATGGCATGCAAGCTGTTGTCCTAGTTTAGCTCTGCTGCCATGCGCACGTGCCTCCCATTGGCCAGCTGGTCTTCGGGTCTCTGCTGCACATCCATGGAGGCAGGCTGCATGTGGGGCCCCCGCTGTGCATGGGTGGGGCATGTGTGTGTGGCTGTGTGCATGCATGAACGGGGGTGGAGTGTGTGCGGGGGGGCTTGCATGCACAGGGCAGGGAGCATGCGCGAGTTCCACACATGCATTCCATTTGAGGGCGTGCATATGTCTATCACACAATTGTTGGGTCATGATGCTTGGGCACTTGGTTCAGAAAAAGGTTAACCACCACTGTCTTATGGGATAATATAACCAGTGGTGAAATTCAATTTTTTTTTACTACCAGTTCTGCGGGAGTGGCTTGGTGGCGTGGCAGGGGAAGGATACTGCAAAATATCAATTGCACCCCACTCTGGGCGAGCCAGAGGTAGTATTTGCCGGTTCTCCAAACTACTCAAACCTCCGCTACGGTTCTCCCGAACCTGTCGGAACCGGAAATTTCTCCCCTGATATTAACCTTTGGCAAAGGTTAATAATGGAATACAGAATTAGAACTGACTTTGGAGGTCTTCTAGTCCAGCCCCCCACTGAAGCAGGAAATCCTGTATCGTTTCAGATCATGACCCGACAATTGCGGAATAGACATATGCACGCCGACAAAATAGTGCCGATTAAAACGCATGTCAAAATTGCGCCGACAAATTTACGATGACAAGCACAATAAAATCGAAAAAAAAAATAGGGTTAGGGTTTTCTCATGATTTTGTCATTGCGCATTTGTCGGCGTGATTTTGTCGAAAATCAATTAGCGATTTTGACGGCGCTCATTTGTCTGTCACGGTTTTGTTGACGCACATATGTCTATCGCAGCATTTGTCGGTGAATTGTTTCACATAAATAGTTGTCCAGTCTTGTATTGGAGGCACCTATAACTTCTGAAGGCAAGCCTTTCCGTGATTAGTTTGTTCTAACTGCTAGCAAATTTTTCCTTAGTTCTGGGTTGGTTCTCTCCTTGATTAGTTCGATCTGCTGCTTCTTGCCCGGACCTTGGAGAATAGTTGACCCCCTCTTCTTTGTGGCAACCCTTTAGATATTGGAACACTTCTATCATATCACTCCTAGTCCTTCTTTTCCTTCTTCTCCTTCCTTGGGGAAACTATGGATTATTGTTGGAGATGGCTCTAGTTCAAGCTTGATGTTCTTAAACTGCATCACATTTCCTGTAGTTTTGCTTGCATGAATGCATCCTGAACTTTTGTTTTCATTCCTATTCACTGAAAATTTGCCTTCAGGCAAATTGTCCTTCCAAGTGAGATCTGACGGTTGATCTTCCAATCAGATATAATGTGGTGCAATGACAAAGGTATGAGAGTGGGGAATTGAAACATCTAGTTCTCTGGATAATTTTGGCCAAATCATTGCCTTTCAACAACTTACTATATTTTTCAGCGTATAAGACGCACCAAGAGGCAATTAAAAAAAAAAGTTTTTGCACTCTGCAGACCTCCTAAAACCTGGCCATTTTTCATAAAACAGGCCTGTTTTTTGTCACAAAAAGGGCATGCATAGCATTTAGGAGGCTTACAGAGTGCCAATTTTATAAATGGCCAATTGGTTTGCTCCATTTTGCCCTCCCCAGCTCCCAGGAGCACTCTAGAAGCCTCCTAAAGGCTATGCACGGGCCATTTTGGTGAATGGGGCAGGGTTTTCGGGAGGCCAAAATACTGTATTCAGTGTATAATAGCAACCAGATTTCAGCCTCTTTTTTGAGGGAAAAGGTGCTTCTTATACTCCAAAATATTGTACTTCACAGAGTTGTTGCTGTGAAGGTAAAATGAAAGAAAACCCCCATGTGTCCATAACTTAAAAAGCAAAAGAAAAGCAGGGTAAAAATGTTAATGGTCACTATCATTACTGCCTAAATTTAAGGCATGTATTTTTCAGCCAAGAACTTCTTTGAAACAAATTACAATGAGGAAAATAGAGTGGAGAAGTAGTGTACTACATACATGGGGTCTTAAAGCTTTATTGTGTAAAGATTTATTTTTTAGCCTTGTGGATTTGGTAACAGAGTTCTGAGGCAGCAGAGCTGCAGGTGGACTCAGCAATGATGTTAAATCCACAAATGTTCACCTAGTGATTTGCAGTGTTTGGTATCCTGAAACACATCCATCAAAAGGAACTTTGAGGAATCCTTTGCCTCAGAACTGAATTAATTTTGGAACCCTGACCTTGGGTTAATACATATTGTGTCGTCATCTTCACTTGAATGAAGTGTCATAAATTTGTCCATTGCAAGATTTACATCACAAGTGCAATAACACTGTGGTGGTGCAGCAGTTTAAGGACGCTGATCTGCTGAGCTCTAGTAGCACTGTGGGATGGGGTGAGTTCTGACCACTTGCCTGTATCTTCTGCCCTGAACACCCAGCACTTGGAAAACATTACTGCAAGTAGATAAATAGGTACCACTCTGGTGAGAAAGGCTATCTGCATAAGGAATGTGAGCTGGCACCGACCTATGGAAACATGAGTTGAGATCGCAGAAGGGGCCCCAGAAGATGTCACTATCTGAACGCCACTAGCTGATGGTACAAATTAGTTCACACCCCGTGGCACACTGGATAAGCGCCCAGATTCAAAACTGAACAAACTAGCAATTAGGCTGTCAGAACTACTCTGTGAAGTGTAGATCTCCCTGACAAATGTATGCCATATGAAATAAATAAATAATAACTCGTCATCTAGCTAAAGACAAGTGGTTTTAGTTACTTACTACACGTACAATATTTCTCTGAAACTTTCACATTTCTATTCCCTTCCATTTTGTTCATCGATGAAGTGCCTTCAAAAAACGAACAGCAATATCCTTCTTCCTACTGTTCCCCTCCCCTTCCCTAAAATGCTTGTGACTTTGAGTCGTGTTCATATACCATTATTAATTGGATTTCTGCATTAACCTATTTCTCTGCAAAATACATTGAGCCAGAAAGTAAGCTAACAGGCTCTTCCTACAAGAACACACTGAATTATTATCTAGGATGCTAAACTATTATCCAGAACTAACAATAATTGAACATTGGATGCTGTACAAGCCTATTTGTGGGGTTTTTTTAACCCAGTTTTGCTCAGGAATATCATGCGTCAATATGTTTGACCTGGTTCCCTGTGTTTGTTCGATGTATTTAACCACTGAAAGAATTGAACAGGAAAGGATTGCATCCCATCAGTGGTGGGATTCAGCCAGTTCGGATCGGTTCAGCAAACCAGTTATTAAATTCACACCACACACACACACACACACACCACCACACCACTATCAAAGTGGATCCTGGGTGTGTGCTGTGCTGCAATGGAGAAATGGGCAATGCAGCGGCTGACGCAAGGGAAAGAGAAGGCTGATTTCCCACTTTCTTCTCCTTGCTTCTCCTCCTTCTCTCTGATGTTTGAATCAGCCTCCTTCTTTCATGCCGGCTGTTCCGCTTCCCATTTCTCCATTGCAGCATAGCGCCCAGGATCCATTTTAGCAGTTAGACTTATACCGCTTCATAGGGCTTTCAGCCCTCTCTAAGCGGTTTTACAGAGTCAGCATATTGCCCCCAACAACATCTGGGTCCTCATTGTACCCACCTCGGAAGGCTGGAAGGCTGAGTCAACCCTGAGCCAGTGAGATTTGAACAGCGGAACTGCAGAACTGCAGTCAGCTGAGTAGCCTGCAGTGCTGCATTTAACCACTGCGCCACCTCGGCTCAACATTTTGATTTTGTGTGTGTGTGTGTGTGTGTGTGTGTGTGTGGTGTGTGTGTGTGTAATTTAACACAGGTTCATCCAGGGTAAGGTTGGCCATCATGGGAAGCTCTTCCTGCATGTGCCAGAAGATGGAGAGTTGAAGAAGACGGGGATGGTCCAAGCCTCCAATGACAGTCCAGACCAAAGCATGCTTGCCTAGTTTGTTCCTTTCAATGCAGCTATGAAGAAAGGGCCACTATGATCTAACTTTTTACTTAAAGTGTACTTCGTGCTCACATATTAAACTTCGTATATGTCCTTGGGTTGGGTTTCTTTTATGCCCAGTGAGCGCAGTTGTTTTTTTTTTTTTTTGCTAAAAACATTAATACTACAGGGTTGCACTTAAAATGACAGGAGCTTCGAACAAAGTTTGCCTTCCTTTCTATGCCAATTTTGCAAAAGGTAAAGATTCCCTGTCCAGTTGAGTCCCATTTCTAGGGCATGGTGCTCATCTCCATTTCTTGGCTGAGGGAGCCAGTGTTGTCCAAAGACATCTTCTGTGGTCATGTGGCCAGCATGGTTATACACCATGGCACACAGAAACACTGTTACCTTCCTACCAAGTGGCATCTATTAATCTACGTGCATTTGCATCTTTTCAAACTGCTAGATGGGCAGGGAGCTAGGACAGGAATGGGAACCCACCCCATTGTCTGAAATTGTCTGACCTAGGCTTCCCCAAAAAGCACAAGGTAGAGTCCTGTCCCAACAAAACCCCTTTTATTAAACAAATGTGAATTCCTCTCTTCACCTTCCACAAGGCCTGGCAAACAGTCTTTCAAAGGAATATTTATGACTACAGACCTTATCTATCTTGGAAAGCTGCCATGTAAATATTTTCCAATGAGGTGCTGTGCAAGGAGAGACTGGGCACAGGGTCTCTGAGATTCACGGATAGATCTTCACACTCCTGAAATGACTCTAACTACCGAATGAACAAATTGTTTCCTGCAAAAGCCCACTCCCCTTTCACTCCTCTTTTATTTCCTATGGGAGGGGCCATTCACTGTCCACCTGTGGCTTTACTCCCAAGTCAACCCCTGTTCTTTAGCTGTTCTTTTCTTCTGGCAGCTCTGCTCATGCACGCACTGGGAACAGTCTCTAGCTGTTCCTCTGCCTCACTGCTGTCTAGCTCTGTAGGCATCTGATCACTGCCAGACAGCCTCGGCCCCAGCGCTGCCTTTGACACAGAGCCCTCATCCAAGCCTTTCCCAGCTCCAAGACTGGCCTATGCTCCTCCCCAACCTCCTCACCGTCCGACTCTGCCAGCTCCACTGCCTGCTGGCAGGCGACAACAGGAATTCAGGTCTCAACCCAAGTCAGTATTCCAGTTATAAACTCAGTATCTTTAATCACTGACCCATACAACCGCCTGAATTTTTTGTATCATCTGATTAATCTTAGCCTAACTTGCTATCCTTTCCTTTGCTCTGCTCTTGTTGAAGCTGTTTCTTATGAACAAGGCAAAGTGGGTGGTTCTGCTTGCAGGACTGTGACATCTGTCGATGAATTCTTTGGATTTGCTCCTATCTGTCTTGCAGCCCTTCCGTGTTTCACTTCAGCTGTTAGGTGACAGGAGTTTATTTTCAGGCATTTGTTTGAAGGGAGAGAAGCATTGATCAATGTCAGCTGATGTCAGTTTAGGAGCCCAGAAGCAGGATGGAAAACCTTTGTCTTATCAGCTAGATTAGATAATCTTCATATGTTTTGGGCATCTTTCCAGTCTGCTATTAACTGCAGCTAACTCTTGAGATGTATTTAAAATAATCCCTGAAAGTTGGGAAACTGTCTGTAAGGAAAATTGTATAAATTAAACTGTGCCACCCCAATACACTTCAGGCTTCCTTCGGCAACAAAAAATTATTTCCTTGATTGCTCAACATTACTCCAGTGTTTTGTGCTTGTGAAAAATAGTCGAGCAAAAGCAAAATTATGCATTAAGACTGAAGAGGCCCTCATTAACTAAATGTGCAGCTAGAACTGCTTTGGAATGGGGAAAAGCAGAGATTAATTTCAATCTCTGCCATGTCCGAAATCCCAAGTAGAGGAATCTGGGGAAGGCTGCCTCTATTTGTTTGAATAGCTCCACTGTAATAGCTCTGCAATTGTTATATTGCTTGGATGAATAATAGAACCTCTTTGAATCATTATCTCTAAAAATGGTTGCTTGGGATTAAATTGTAAGAAATCTTGCATTCAAGTTTGTAGGCAGGCTTTTAGTCAGTTGTTTGAATCACCATACTATTTTTCGGAGCAATGTTTTTCCATTTGGATTCAAGACATTGTAGATGCTTAGTCGATGTGGCTTTTGTGGGATGTCTGTGCTAATTAGGAAGATGTGATTTAATCTATGGAGTTTGCTGCACTGTAGGGCACTGAATCCTGGGCAGCAACAACAGGGGACCGAACGCTATCTCCTTGCCATGGAAATGTGAATGCTCTGTTGGATATCGGGCATCTCCCTTCTTGACCACATCACAAATGACACCATTCGACAACATTTTGATGTAGCACCAATTATAGAGAAGAGGAGAGAAGGCCGACTCTGCTGGTATGGACATGTCCAAAGAGCAGCACCTTCCACTGTGGCCAAGTCTATCTACCAACTAGAAGTCAAAAGCCGGCATCCAAAATAAAGATGGCAAGATACGCAAGCCATGGGCCTGCACCCTGGAAACGCAGCTGACCATGCAAAGTGGTGTTCAGTGATCTGAAAAGTGACTCTGCACCTGCAGGAATATGCTAGGGAGGAGGAGGAGGAGGAGGAGGAGGAGGAGGAGGAGGAGGAGGAGGAGGAGGAATAGGAGGAATTTGCTGCGCATTCAGCACATTATAGATCTAAAATGCAGGGTTAAACAGTGGGATTATTGACAAATAACCTATCCATATTTTAATTCCTTCCATTCCATCATGTTTAATTCCCATGTAATTGCCTGGACAGATCCCTGTAGTTTTTTTTAGCAATGATTTTCAGAAATGGTTTGCCATTGCCTCCTTCCTAGAGCTGAGAGAAAGCGACTGGCTCAAAGTTACCCAGATGGCTTTTGTGCCTAGTGCTGAACTAGAGCTCATAGTTTCTCAGTTTCTGTCTAGATGTCTACACCAAATTGGATCTCATACCTATTCAAGCTTGATCAAATAAACCAGCAGGACTGAAATTATGATGCTTTATGAATTTATTTATTAATAGGAGGGGGTATGGAAAGAAAAGAACATTTGGTGTAAGTTATAAAATTATTTATTCTTGTGATGAAAGTTGAATCATGCTATCCTTGTAAACTGCCCAGTGCTCTTTTATCTGCTCTGATTAAAATAAAGACCTATCGGCAGAAAACAAATATTTAAAACACACGTATATATATATATATATATATATATATATATATATATATATATATATATATATATATATATATATATATATATATATATAATATATATATATCTCCACCCTAGCTGGACAGTATAGATTATTTTGTGGCGGCCCCAAAAGCCAAGATGAAACATACTCCGATTCCACCTCTTTTTCCTCCTTCAGACATTCAAGCAGGGTTCAACCGACAAAACCGTGACGGACAAATGAGCGCCGTCAAAATTGCTAATTGATTTTCAACAATAGCGCACCGACAAATGCGCGCCGACAAAATCGCGTCATCAAGAAACTATAGACAGCTCAATGAGTGTGCTGGGCCTTTAACATAGTGGGACGCGTATACGTACGTTATAACCCTAACCCTAACCCTAACCCTAAAAAATTTTCAATTTTATTGTGCTTGTCATCGCGCTTTTATCGTCGCGATTTTATCATCGTGAATTTGTCGGCGTGATTTTGACGTCGCGTTTGAATCGACGCTATTTTGTCAGCGTGCATATGTCTATCGCGCAATTGTCGGGTCACGGCTGTAAAGGCTACCACAATTCCTGGTGCAAAAAATTATAAAAGGAATAGAGAGGGATTATATTTTCCTTTGAATAACCTTCAGGAGTGGGATTTGTTGATTTCTGGAAAAAAGCATTGTTTGGCTGCCATTGTGAATATTGCAAACAATTTGAAATCATATTTTTGAGCATGTTTTTGCCCTTAGTTGTTCTTGGTGGCTTATTATGCTACTTGTTTTATTTTTTTTCTTTGTTTTCTTTGGATTGTTAGTTATTCATTACAATTGGAGTAGGACATAAATATTACCAATAAATTAGCACTCAGGTCTTTGAAAGGCAAGTTCAAGTTCTACATAGACAATTATCTATTCAGTGCTGACAATTTGTCTGCATTTGTGACTAACCCAGCAATATTTTACCTCTGATTTTCTCATAAATAAATCAATTCAGCCCACCAAGTCCTGACAAACATTTGAAATAAAGATGAATAGTTGCAATGACTAATCTCTGAGACATGCAGCATTATTCTAATAATGAATTATATTAGTGTTCTTTCCCCTGAAATATTACTTGTATACATACCACATATGCCCAGGACTTGCAGAGGAAGAATAATTTTAAAGAATATATAACCTCATTAACTCTTCTGATAATGATTAATTAGGAAACGTTCAAATATATCGTATTTCATGTTTCCAAAGAATGTTGTTGGAGCTTTTAGAACATAAGTCTAATTGGTTTCCCAAACATCTTAAACATATAGCTGATGTACTACTTGAATTGTTTTTAAGGTAAAGGTTCCCCTCGCACATATATGCTTGTTGTTGTTGACTCCAGGAGGCGGTGCTCATCTTTGTTTCAAAGCCGAAGAGCCAGCGCCGTCCGAAGTCATCTCCATGATCATGTGGTCGGCATGATTAAATGCCAAAGGCACATGGAACACTGTTACCTTCCCACCAAAGGTGGTCTCTATATTTCTACTTGCATTTTTACATGCTTTTGAACTGCTAGATTGGCAGAAGCTGGGACAAGTAACGGGAGCTCACTCTGTTATGTGGCTCAAGGGAACAGAAAAGATCTTTCTGATCGACAAGCTCAGTGTCTTAGCCACTAAGTCACCGTCCCAACATTGTTTTTTACATTGATACAATTCTGTATTTTGTCTATTGTGTGCAATTGTTTCTCTCCAAACCAATGCAGTGGAGAGCTCTTTCAAAAAAAAACACCACTTTGTTATCCTGATCACTTTCTCCCATTGTGAATTCAAATGAGGTCTCTGAGATTTAAGAGGAGAGTTTGGGCACCTAATCAAACCCCTAGGGACATGGTGGCTCAGTGGCTAAGATGCTGAAGGTGTAGAACAGAAAGGTTGGCAGTTCGGTGGTTTGAATCCCTAATGCCGTGTAATGGAGTGAGCTCCCCTTACTTGTCCCAGCTTCTGCCAACCTAGCAGTTCAAAGCTTGTAAAAAATGCAAGTAGAAAAAATAGGGACGACCTTTGGTGGGAAGGTAACAGTGCTCTGTGCGCCTTCAGCATTGAATCATGCCAGCCACATGACTACAGAGATATTTTTGGACAGCGCTGGCTCTTTGGCTTTGAAATAGAGATGAGCACCGCCCCCTACAGTCGGGAACGACTAGCACATATGTGAGAGGGAAACCTTTACCTTTAAGTTTACCCAATTAAACCCCCAAATGGACAGGTTTCATCAAGTTTATATGTAATGTGAATTTCCACCAAAGAGAAAATGTTAGCAGAACACACAAGCTATAAGGGTAAGTTTAGATCATGTATGAGCTCCCCATATTCCTCAAAACACTGCGAACAACAGAAATGTTGTTATTGCTTTGCTTAATGCCTCTTCTCCTCTTCTTCCCCCCCCCCCCAAAATACAGTGAAAGTGCCAGGTTGTGTGTAGGAAGTACAAGAAGTGTTCTTTTGTTTTCAATTTTTTCAAGAGTTTACTAGAATTACCATGTACCTGGGATGACAACGTTGAAGTCCATTGTTATTTTGAAGAGTTTAGTGACATGTTTTGATTTCTCCTTCATACTAAAAACCACCTAAAAGTTTAGAGCTTTTTCTGAGCCAACCTTATTCCTTCTGTTTACTGAATAAAGGAGAAGTAGGGGAGAGGAAAAATCTTCATGTAGCTTCAAAGCTTTTCTCACTGTGATAGTCAAAGACGTTCCATTCCTTTTCCAGAGTTTTGCAGCACACTGTCAAGATTGGGTCTTTCAATCTCCTGACCATAAAAGAACCATGAGATCATGGTTCCAGGTTTTGATTAAATCCTTGGGGTTGTGGTTTATTGGGTGCTTCTATGTGAAACGGGGATACTGTGGAAATTGGTTACTCTTGGAGAATCTTGCTGACCTTATTAAGTTGCTCCTGGGAACTTGTAAGAAATTTGGGTATTATCTTGCTTGATATGTACACTTTTTATGTTATGCTTTTAAATCGATTTGGGGGAGCTAATAATCAAGCTTCAAATCCTTTACTTATTTGAGTATTCGTTGTCTCTTTTTATTTAACTTTATTCATTTCTTCTCTTTTTTATTTATTATATTATTTATTTGGCCAAGGGTGGTTAGTCAAACAAGGAATTTGTTGCCAGTACACTGAGTGCTTCTGTTCTGGAGGCAAATTCTTTGTGTGTCTAACCCCGTGATGACGAACATATGGCACGTGTGCCAGAAGTGGCACATGGAGCTCTCATTGCTTGCATGCGCGCCATCGCCCCAGGTCAGATCTCTGTGGCATTTCTTTCCAGTGCTTCTGTTTTCCTGCAAGCGACAAAACAGAAGATCATGAAAGAAAAAGATCCTACCTCTTGCTGAGCTGCCGGTGTCGGGATGTCCCACCTCCCACCGGCCAGCCGGTTTTTGGGTCTCTGCTGTGCATGCATGCACACATGTCAGTTCACATGCATGTCAATGTCCGTGCATGCACATGTCTGTGCGTTCACATGTTTGGGTTCGTGCACACACACCTTTCAGTTCGGGCATGCACCGTGCACAGTTTGGGCACTTGGTGTCTAAAAGTTTCGCCATCACTGGTCTAATAAATAAAGTATAAATCTCTGGATCCAAAATAACCAATTTCCTGGGCATCTCATTACTGCCCTGATATTTGGCAAAACAGTATTTCACTAAGATAAGGAGGTTGGACAAAAGGTATAGATGGTTGCAATATTTAGGTGAGCAAGGAGGAAATTATAGGAGTATTCATTCTGGAAATATAGCATACAACTTCAGGGTGAAGGTTAGCAATTATTTCTCATCTGGGATTTAGCAGGTAAGTGGAATTTTTCAGCACCAAGGACAGGGACTGAATATTCCTGTATGCAAATAGGAATGTGGAATACTTATCACTTTTTTTTTAAAAAAAAAAATGGAATTTTCTCAATAGAGAAGTCATTGAGTTTCTTGACAAACTTGTAGGATGTTCATTTATGAAGCATTCAGCTTAGTTACTTTTAACCCATTTTCTTGTGTTTGGAATCTGTCAAAGCATAAATAAAAAAACCTGCAATATTAGAACATCATAGACTAGTGATTCTCAACCTTTCCTTCATTGTAGACCCCTTTTGTGCCATGAGCACAGACCACCAAGACTTAACTAAAGGTTTAAATCATAACATTTCTTCAAACCTTTCTGGACCTCCTGTGATGAACCCGTAGCTCCCCAGGGTTCCATGGACCACAGGTTGACAATCAATACCATAAATCACATAGAAATCTAACCAAGGTTAATATAAAACCAGTTTAGCATGTTTCACAAATGCATCTACTCTGTTTTCCCAAAAATATGATGTACTAAGAAAGTAAGTCCTAGTTTGATTTTTACATGTGTGCCCAATATAATCTTACCCCCAAATAAACCCTAATTAAGACCCTGCCCAATCCAAGATGCATGGGTAAATAATAAGGTAGGGTAGGGATGGGAATGGGAATGTGGATTGGGTGGTGTAGCTGCCCTTCTACTTACTTTTGGATAGTTGCAGCCAGGCGTCGCACACCTTGGACCATTTCTTCTGCAGCCGGGTTTTCTGAAGGCCTCTGTAGCCAATAACAGAGCTCGGGATTGATCTGGGGCTCTGTTATCGGGTACAAAGGCCTTCAGGAAAGCCTTTCTGTCTTCAGAAGAAATGGGCTAAAGTGTGTAAGGCCTGGTTGCAACTATCTGAAGCTGAAGAAGTTCCTGTGACAGCAAAAAG
The DNA here is from genome assembly GCF_009769535.1 of Thamnophis elegans. NCBI lineage: Eukaryota > Metazoa > Chordata > Lepidosauria > Squamata > Natricidae > Thamnophis > Thamnophis elegans. The sequence continues at coordinate 58,023,854 of NC_045550.1, forward strand.
GAGGCCCGGGCGATGAGCACAAGTGAAGTGTGTCAGTGGACAACCCCCCGCCCCCCAAAAATGAGTCCTGGTGTATTTTTTGGTGGCCAAAAATTATATGACAGGGTCTTACTTTCAGGAAAACATGGTATTAATAACATGTTATATTTGAACCTCAGTCTAAGTAATCTATTTGATATTCCAACTCATCACACTGTCACCCTAAGAAGTAAAGCAAAATAAATTCCTCCCCATTTATACGCAGATCTTTAAAGCATTCAGTCTTAGTCAAATAGATACCCTAGAACTTTGAATGATTGATCCTATCACATAAACAACCTTTTTAAGAATGCTCAGTGGTGTGGATAATTGAGAAGACCAAAGTAAGGGAGGAAACATCAAGAAAGGGCTTATAAATTGACTCAGTTTTGAGAACATGGGTTTAACCACCTAAGTTGGTAGGTAGTAGCTTGCATTATATAAGGGATGTGGTGGCTCAGTGACTAAGACTTTTGAACTGCTAGGTTGGCAGAAGCTGGGACAAGTAAGGGGAGCTCACTCCATTACACGGCGCTAGGGATTCAAACCACCGAACTGCCAACCTTTCTGTTCTACACCTTCAGCATCTTAGCCACTGAGCCACCATGTCCCTGGGGATTTGATTAGGTGCCCAAACTCTCCCCTTAAATCTCAGAGACCTCATTTGAATTCACAATGGGAGAAAGTGATCAGGATAACAAAGTGGTGTTTTTTTGAAAGAGCTCTCCACTGCATTGGTTTGGAGAGAAACAGTTGCACACAATAGGCAAAATACAATAAGCAAGAATTGTATCAATGTAAAAAACAATGTTGGGACACGGTGGCTCAGTGGCTAAGACACTGAGCTTGTTGATCTGAACGTCGGCAGTTCAGCAGTTCGAATCCCTAACGCTGCATAATGGAGTGAGCTCTCGTTACTTGTCCCAGCTTCTGCCAACTTAGCAGTTCGATAGCACGTAAAAATTGCAAGTATAAAAATAGAGACTACCTTGCTGGGAAGGTAACAGTGCGCTGTGTGCTTTTGGCATTTAGTCCAGAGGTGGGTTCCTACCAGTTCAGACTGGTTTGGCCGAATAAGCAGTAACTCGGCCGGCCATGTCCCTGAACCGGTTCTATTGGTGGCGCCATATGTGCCTCCATCTTGGTTTTTGCTTCTGCACATGCGCAGAAGCATTTTTTTTTACTACTGTGCATTTGCGCCTAGCATGCATCAAGTGCCCGTGTGCCTGAAGTGCGTCCATGAGCGAACCAGCAGTATAAGAAGCTGGAATCCACCCCTGGTTTAGTCATGCCGGCCTCATGACCATGGAGATGTCTTTGGACAATGCTGGCTTTTTGGCTTAGAAACAGAGATGAGCATGATCCCTAGAGCCAGACACAACTAGCACGCATGTGCGGGAGAACCTTTACCTTAGCTTGCATTATACATGACACTTGGTGAGGCTGAAAGCTTGCACAGACCCGTGCCAAAGGTATATTTCTCTTGAAATGTCACAATTGTCTAAACATGTTTAGTCAAGCTAGGCTCTTTACAAAGAAGAGATAAGATGCCTCAAGAAGAAGGTTTTTTTTTTACTTTCTGTCTCTTTCAGCTAGCAAAACATAAAGCAATCAAAGCCCCAGGGTAGAGTCCAAGTTCTCAGAAGCAAGCAGGCACATTATGAGATGCCAGGCATGACAAATCAATCCTGTTAAATTTTCAAGCAGCATTAATATTACTTTTAAACCCCAAAGCTTTCATTTCTACACTTCACAGCAAAGTAAAGAGCTTTCTGGCAAGTAAAGAATGAATTAATCATCATTTTGACATTAATCATCCCCTAAATTCAGGTCTCAAGTAAATGTGAATATAAGGAGTTTAGCATCTGACAGCTGACTTTTGTCAGGAGACTTTTAGAAATGTGTTCCTCAAATACAGGTGCTTATTATATAGGGACAATGTTCTTACTTTGGGAAGAACAATAAGCAGCCCATCCAGTAAAATATATTCCCCTAAGCACTGGGAGTAGATGGGATAATTGCGCACTAGAAGTTTGACTTGGTGCCAGCTCTCTATTGTCTTTAATTGTTTAATCTGTTTACTTCTATAATTTTAATGGGATTTTACCTGTTGTTTTCACTTTTGATTGGGAGCTGCCCAAAGTTGGAAGATGGGTGGATGTGTAAATGTTTTAAATACATAAATAAAGCAACACTCTAGAAAAAGTGCAGAGAAGAGCAATGAGGATCATTAGACTGGATGCTAAAACTTATGAAGAACGGTTACAGGAACTGGGCATGGCTAATCTAGTGAAGAGAAGGACCAGGGGAGACATGATAGCAATGTTCTAATATTTGAAGGGTTGCCACAGAGAGAAAGGGATCAAGCTATTTTCCAAAGCACCTGAAGGCCAGACAAGGGAACAATGGATGGAAGCTGATCAAGGATATATTCAACCTGGAAATAAGGAGAAATTTTCAACCAATGGAACAGCTTGCCTTCGAAAACTGTGGGAGCTTCATCACTGGAGGCTTTTAAGAAGAGATTGGACTTCCATTTGTCAGAGATGGTGTAGGGTCTCCTGCTTGGGTGGGGGAGCTGGACTAGATGATCTACAAGATCCCTTCCAATTCTGTTAATCTGTAATACCATTAATCCTTCTGATTGCAGTAAATTATGAAAATGTACTGGTTTCACATAGTATATATGGATGTTAAAGTGGAGAATTCTGTTGCATATTTACACACACACACACACACACACACACACACACACACACCGAAAATACATCAACAGAGAGTGGGCATTGAGTATTGCAACAATAAAAAAGCATTGATCTGCTATACAGCTGCAATAAAAAGATCAGATTCTAAACCGAGATCATTAGGAAATGACTCCCAGATAAAGCTGCTAATATTATAATATTATATGCCCCCATTGGTATAAATCCAGAATGTTGGTTCAGATCCAGTTCCCTTTTCCTTTTAAAGATATTGCCAAGCTAAAAAGCTTCAGAAGGGCGCCCCCAGAACATTGTTTCATGGAGAAGGAGTTAGGAGTTTAATATCTTTTTTTTTTAGTTTGAAAAGAAGTTATCACACATGTGATAAACGTGCGTGCAGCTATCTCTAATGTGGAAAAGGACAGAAAATGTAACCCATCAAAAGGAAATTTAATCAAATTCTTAATGTTTAACATTTCAACAAGATCATATTAACAAACATGCTTGAAAACATATATATAGTTATGAGTGCAAATGTAAAATTTTAATGAAAGAAAACTATGAAACCTCAGTAATTTAAGCTAGCTGTTCCAAGATCTTTATATGCATTAAGATATGTATTAGATTAGCTGTGTAAATGGATAATAATTTATTGGGCTGAATTGATCTCTGTTAGTTTTATTCAGCATGCATTTATGTCTGCTTAAAACCAAGAAATATATATTGGTTTTGATGTGCTTCTTTCTGGCTGAATCTAATATTAATTTGATTCATGCTAAGCTCCTTTTGCAAAAATTTTGCCCCTCAGTGGAGTCATGCCTGCATTATCTTCTGTAGCTGTGTGTAATTACAAGTTGCAATCAAAATGTCCTGTTTTCCCTGTTACGTTTTTTTTTTTTTTTTAGTAGTAGTAGTTTATTTGTCTTGTATGCCGCCCACTCCCGAAGGACTCTGGGAGTGTTTATCCTTTTGCTATGCTTCAGTGCGCTCACATTTTATATATATATATGTAGGTCTCTAGTTATTTGGGTTTTCTCCCGCATAAAATTGGAGATGTCTTGGCGACGTTTCGACGAAGTCTCATTCGTCATCTTCAGGCTACTTCAGGCTTGGTGCTTCCAGGAGCAATGTGAGATCTCGGCTGTTTCTTCCTTTTAACTGCCAGTGGGGGTTTGAACTGATTGGGTGGGAGCTTGGCTGTGTCCTGATTGGGTGGAGGTGTGTCCTGATTGAGTGGAGGTGTGTTCTGATTGTTTGGGGGGTTTGTGTTTCATGTAAGGATAGGAGGGGTTTAAAGAGGCTAATTGTGCATTTGCAGTCTGGCGAAAACCTCAGAAAACACATACACACACACACACACACACATATCTCTATCTCTATGTATCTATATTATCTATATTAAAGAAGGGAAAAGGAAGAGGAGAAGGAGTAGCAGAAGAAGCAAAAATGAGGAGGAGGAGGAGGAGGAGGAGGAGGAGGAGGAGGAGGAGGAGGAGGAGGAGGAGGAGGAGGAGGAGGACTTCCTTTGAGCACAGAGCTACTATGGAGTAGGAACCTGAGGAACACTAATTGCATAATTTGTTCTCTTAAGATGAACTGAGTATCTGTAGTATCCTGCCCCTTGGGAATACATTACCTGCCACAAATATGTTTTACCCTTTCCTCTCATGCTTTGCAAATCTCTCAAGACCATCTCATGCTTGATTAAATGTGGGAAATCCCTCTGTTGTTTCATTACTAATTGCAGTTTTTATTCTATTGTGAGTTTAATTTTTTTTCACTAGAACTATCTTTTTTTTTAAAAAAACTTTCTTTTTCACACAGACTCTGTCTTGATTGTTGTAGTCAAAGCACAGACAAACTTGCAACGTTCTGTTTCTATAACCAATATGAATAAAAGTAGTTTGGCCTTAATGTGGAGCTGATTATTTACTTTGGTCTACATAATCTCCTAACTGAGAGACGTGGTGGCTCAATGGTTAAGACACTGAGCTTGTCAATTAGAAAGGTCGGCAGTTCAGTGGTTCGAATCCCTAGCGCCGCGTAATGGAGTGATCTCCTGTTACTTGTCCCAGCTTCTGCCAACCTAGCAGTTTGAAAGCACGTAAAAATGCAAGTAGAAAAATAGGAACTCCCTTTGGTGGGAAGCTAACAGCGTTCCATGCACCTTCGGTGTTTAATCATGCCAGCCACATGACCACGGAGAGGTCTTCAGACAGTCCTGGCTCTTTGGCTTTGAAATTGAGATGAGCACCGCCCCCTAGAGTCAGGAACGACTAGCACATATGTTTGTGAGGGGAAGCTTTACCTTTAACTTTAATCTCTGCCTTTTGAAATTTAGGATTATTAGTATATATTGCTTTCTCCTTCAGATGAAAATGTACAATAAATGCATTCCACGAGTGACATGCACACATGAAAATGGATGCCGTTATAACAGTGTCTTGTTTATTTATTTGTTTTAAAAAGAAAAAATATAGTTCATTGTTTCTGAAACAGTGTGTTGAAATGAGTAAACTGGATCACTGAAATGAAGTCTAATCATCAACACAATCTTTTAAAAAAATTGAAATCCTTTAAACCATAGACAAAAGCCAATAAAGCTTCTAAGGAAAGAAATCAATATGAAGTCTTAAAAGGTTTCTCCTTCTCCCTCTTACACAGACAGCAAGTTTTCTTTCTGAGGCTGTTTTCCCTGTGTCTTCAACAATATCCACAAAGCTGGATTCTCCCTTCCGCCTGCACGAATCCATCACTAAGGTAAAGGCAATTAAGATGTCTCCTCTCCGCAGTGATATAAGTATTTATTTCATGTGAACCAATCATGAATGAATAATTCACTGTTTTCAGGGGTGTTTGAAAGTTTTTATTGATGATCCTGTACTGACAGTTTGATTGATGATTTAAAGGCAGCCGCAGTATTATTCTGTGCATCATTCTTTTAAAAGAAAGTCCCATTGAACTTGTGGGGCTAACTCCCAAGAAGTTAAGTATAAGATTTGAGGCTTAAGGCTTGTGTTTCAGGATTCAGAATAAGGACGTTTCCAAATTCATGCATAAAAGTATTTATTCACTCATTCACTGGAAGAGCGGATGTAAAATTGTTTTTGTTCTCACCCAAAAAGTACAAAGCAGATTCCTGATCCCAACAAAACCCCTTTTATTAAACAAATGTGAATTCCTCTCATTCACATTCAGCAAAAGTCTGGTAAACAGTCTTTCAAAGATGAAGTTATCACCTTTACTCAGAAAGCTGCCATGTAAAATTTTTCCAAATGCAGTGCTGTGCAAGGAGAGACATGGCACAGAGTCCCTGAGATTCATAGGAAGATCTTCACACTCCTGAAACGAATTAACGAATGAATTGTTTCCTGCAAAAGCCCACTCCCCTTTCGCTTTTCTTTTATTTCCTATGGGAGGGGTCAAACACCGTCCATCTGTGGCTTTACTCCCAAGTTGACCCTGATTTCTTAGTTGTTCTTTTTTTCTGGCAGTTTTGCACATGCATACACTGGGAACAGGCTCCAACTGTTCTTCTGCCTGACTGCTGCCTAGCTCTAAAAGCAGCTGAGAACTGCCAGACGGCCTTGGCCCCACTTCTGCCTCCGATGCAGAGCCCTCGTCCAAGCCTTCCCCAACCTCCCCTCTGTCCAACTCTGCTGCCAGCTCCGCTGGCCACTGGTGGGCCACAACAGTTTTTAACACACAAGGTCAATACCAAATATCTCCTGCATTTAATATTCCAAGATGAGTCATGCTTTTCACGGGGACAGGAAAAGATTATACACAGCTCTTTTTTGTCCAGATAAAAAAGTATTTGTCTTTTATGAACTACAAAACAATTCAAGTAGAACAGACAATACACGTGTGCTGAATTGAAGAAAGGTTGTAATCTTCCTTCAGTCCCAGATTTAATCTTGGAAATGATCTAGTCTTGGAAAATCAATGTATCCAAGTCTTAAGAAATATATGTTTCTTGTGATTTAAAAAAAATGGATAATGCTTATCTGTGTTTAATGTTTTCAAAAGGCTGCATATGAACTTTTTGGTCTTAAGATTTTTTTTTAACTTCTGTGATTTAGTCCTGTCCAGCCATAGCTCCATTTTGGATTCAGGTTATAGCATACCTTTAAGGAAATTTTGAAAGAACTGTGATAATGAACAACATAATTGAAATGTTAAATTATAGTCACAAAATGTAACATTTGATCTTGTTTTTCTTTGCTTTATCAAATTTGGGGCTCAGTAAAGGACAACCCTAATAAATGAAAAGAGATATATCTTCCCCATATTACAGAGTAGATTTAAGATGTTTTTAAATCCTTTCTGAAAAATCTTTATATTCCAAAAATGAAAAAAAAAGTAGCATTATGTTTCTGAATAATCTACATTTAATTATAAGTTTAAGGATTGAATTAATCCCTTATCCTTAGCAAATTGATATGACATGAATTGTTTGTGTTATATTACATATAAACATAATATTATGTATTCTTTTTTTCTCTTTTAATGGCTAGCTTATTTTCATCACTATATTGTAGATAGGATTTTTAACATTATATAACTATATACTTTGCATTGTACTTTTTATAACTCACTAATATTTTTTTTGAAAAACATTTTTTTAATTTAGAAAAAAATGAATCAAAAAGAAACTTCTACTTAAAAAAAGAAACTTTTACTTCAAGGAATTCCTTTTAGGATAGACATAAGTGCATGATTTTAGCATTGTTCTACAGCTATCCTTTACCTTCACTATGCTAGGTATTTTATTTATTGTCTCTAATACAAGCTTCACTATTTTTTGTTGATCTTTGTGTAACAGAATGTCCTATATCAATAGCAAATTCTACAAGCTCAGCTGAGCTGCTACAGTGCTATTAAGAAGATAGAAGTTTATAATAGAATAACTGAGTTGGAAGGGACCTTGGAGGTCTTCTAGTCCAACCCCCTGCTTAGGCAGGAAACCCTTCATCACTTCAGGCAAATGGTTATCCAACATATTCTTAAAAACTTCCAGTGTTGGAGAATTCACAACTTCTTGAGGCAAGAATTTAGATAGATTCCATCTGGCAATAAAGCTGTGAATTGTTTTTCCCCATACCTTCAGAACCCTGTCATTACATTTGAGAATTCAAGATTATTCGATAATATATTTTAAAAATCCCTTCAATTTAAGGTGGGATTATCATTCCAATTTCCATTTAGGCTTCAAAAATTCCATGAAATTAATAGATAAGAACAAGATCTTTATGCACAGACCATATTAGCTGAAGCTTAGTTCAATCTTGTATGCTATTGGGGAGTTATTAGTCAAAGTCCCTGCACTCACCTTGCATTGGTCTTTCAGGTTAACCTTGGTTGAAAAAAATGTCCAGGTAGACATTGAAGAGGTACAATTAGCCCTGTCACTTGATGGAGATCAGCCAAATGAAATTGTGCCTAATGCATCTGAACAAAGCATAGCATTTCTCCCAAATTCCATTTAGTAAAGGCAGAATTGTTTTTTTTTAAATTCCTCAGGTAAATAACCTTAAAAAAACAAACCCTGAGCTACAATTATTCTCTATTATTTCAAACCTTCTTTTTTCTGAAATGAACCAGCAAAGAAATTCATAACTCTCTTTAATCCTTTTACATGAGTCAGTGGCATAGAATCATGATTGTGTCCTTACATCCTAAAGATACATTTAAAAAAAGAGTTTTATTATTTTTAAGTTACAAAAATAAACATTCCATCTTTCCTTAAGCAGTGTGTTGTCTGGGTACAAACATCTCTGTGCAACATTGTTCCTCTTTTGCCACATCTTTCACATTCATATTAACATTATAATTCAATTAGGTTTATTATAATTATAATTATTATTATAATTATTATAGTTGAATTAACAAAAGAATAACAAAAGAGAAAGGTTCTATATTTAGGCAACAAAACCGAAATGCACAGGTACAGTATAAGTGGTACCTTACTCAAGAGTAGTAACTGTGAAAGGGATTTTGAAGTCCTAGTGAGCAACCATTTAAATATGAGCCAGTAGTGTGCAGCAGCTGCCAAAAAAGTCAACACAGTTCTAGGCTGCATAAACAGAGGGATAGAATCAAGATCACATGAAGTGTTAATGCCATTTTATAATGCCTTGCTAAGGCCACACTTGGAATACTGCATTAGGTTTTGCTGCTCACAATGTAGAAAAGATGTGGAGACTCTAGAAAGAGTGTAGAGAAGAGCAACAAAGATGATCAGGGGACTGGAGACTAAAACATATGAAGAATGGTTGCTGGAACTGGGTATGCCTAGTTTAATGAAAAGAAGGACTAGGGGAGACATGATAGCAGTGTTCCAATATTTCAGGGGTTGCCACAAAGAAGAGGGAGTCAAACTATCTTCCAGGGCACCTGGGTGTAGAACAAAAAGCAATGGGTGGAAAATAACCAAGGAGAGAAGCAACTTAGAACTGAGGAGAAATTTCCTGACAGTTAGAACTATTAATCAGTGGAATAGCTTGCCTCCAGTTTTGAATGCCCCAACACTGGGCTCTTTCTCCTTAATTGTTAATGTTAATCTTTTCATTTCTGCACATTCTAATATTTTCTTATCACCTTCTCATCAATAGGAATCTCTATACTTTTCAAATGTTGTGCATATTATATTATATTATATTATATTATATTATATTATATTATATTATAATATAATATAATATAATATAATATAATATAATATAATATAATATAATATAAAGATATATTTTGAGGCCCTGCAGAGTATGCCACATCCTCCTCAGAAAACAGTCAAGATCTTCTTTTTGTCTTATCAAGAGCTTCCATTAGGCTTTCACTATTTGTAGGAAGAAAGTTCACAGATATCAAAACTACTAAATTTCAAATCCTTTTTCTTTAAGTTGATGCCTTATTGTTTTTCTTGCTTTCCTTCTTCAATTCTGCCACTCATGATGTACGGAAAAAATAAAAGGGGAAATCTCCATTCCTTCAATTGCAAATGAATAAAGGAAAATAATAAAAAGCATTATAAAATGGAACACCAATATCGGTGTTCCTTCCATGATTCCCAAAGCAGCATGCTGGGTAGGATATCAATAACAGCGCCCAGGCAGTGGCCTAAGAAGAGAAAGTAGGAAGCATGTGGAGCTCCACAATCACAATTTCTATATAATTGAAGATTCTCAGTCATTCAGTTGTCTGGAAGTTGATTCATGCCAACTGGACTTCTTTTCTTTGGGGGGCTTGAAATGTTTCATGGAACATAGACTAATATAATTGGAAGGGACTTTGGAGGTCCTGGTCCAACCTCTTAGTTGTCCAAATAGTTGTCCAATCTCTTTTTAAAAGTCTCCAGTGATGGAGCACCCACAATGGCTGAAGCCAAGCTATTCCATTGATTGATTGCTATAACCATTTGGAACTTTATCCTTAGTTCTAGGTAGCTTCTCTCCTTCATTAGTTTTCAGCCATTGTTTCTTGTGTCAGGGAAATAATTTAATAGTCGGCCAGCTGTTGTAATGCTGTAATGATCTTGCAATGGTAGTAATGAGTCAGCAGGGTTATTTGACTCTTTACCACTTTAAGGGACAGATAAGACAGATCTTGTTGGGGGTATATCTTTCTCTCCATGTGTGCTTCTGTGCTGTAGTTGATGATTGATTGCCTGACTTTGCCTAGTACATGTATGTATATATTCCTTGTAGATAAACCACTATTTGAAAGACAAATAATGTTTACTGTATTTTGCTCCTGAGTTGACTCAAAATAGTCACACTGTGTGCACTCTGACATCTTGCCTTGCCTTTTAGTGCTTTTGAAAATAGTTTTACTCCCTCATCTTTTTAGAAGTCTTTAGTTTTAGGACATTGCTATCATGTCTCCCTTAGTTCTTCTTTTCATTAGACTAGACATACCCAATTCCTGGGCCCATACAAAACATTCTTTGTATGTTTTAGCCTCAAGACCCCTAATAATTCTCATTACTCTTCCAAAGTCTCAACATCTTTTTTTATATTGTGGTGACCAGAACTGGATATAAAATTGAATTTTGTGTCAAGTAATGTACTGATTGTATGTCTTTTTGAAACTTCATTTCACTCCCTATGGAAATTAGATTTCTGTTATTTTTTTCCATACTTCAAAATATGATCCTGTTCTTTGGATTTGTTATACTGACCTGTCAATACAGCCAGATGAGGATTTTCATTTTGATTTTCATTATGAATGGCTACGAATATCTACTACACATTTAATTAAGACTGATCAATGATCATAATTGATCACCTCTAACTAGATCAACATAAACAATTTGTTCATCACTTGTTCCATGCAAACATCCATAGAATAATCTCCTGGTTGATTATTCTATTGATGTGCTGGACTCATTAAAGTGATGAGTTGTAATTGATGAAAGTGACCCCACAGTCCTATAAATGAATAAGTAAATTAATAAATGGGCAATTAAGTAATTTTTTTGCTGGAACCTAAGACTGAATATTTCATTATAGGCTGATGTAATTCACTGAAAGGGATCCAGATAGTACAATATAATTTTAGAGAAACCTTTTGCAAGAGATCTGTATGCATTTACTGAACAATCCAATTCTACTGAAAAGATATGCTCTGATGAGAAAAAAAATATGGGAGGAAGAATGCAAAAAGAAAAAGAACAACGTCTTTCTTTCTTTTTTTCTCTCTTTCTCTCTCTCTCTCTCTCTCTCTCTCTCTCTTTCTTTCTTTCATTCATTCCAATAACAATAGCATGATTTATACTTATATACTGCTCAAGTGTGATTTACAGCACTCTCTTTCTTTCTTTCTCTCTCTCTTTCTTTTTTCTTTCTTTCCAATAACAATAGCATGATTTATACTAAAAAAATGCTGCCCCAGAGTGCTTTGCAGCCTCTCTTTCTTTCTCTTTCTTTCTTTCTTTCTTTCTTTCTTTCTTTCTTTCTTTCTTTCTTTTCTTTCTTTCCAATAACAATAGCATAATTTATACTTATATACTGCCCCAGAGTGCTTTATAGCCTCTCTCTCTCTCTTTCTCTTTCTTTCTTTTCCTTCCTTCCTTCCTTCCTTCCTTCCTTCCTTTCCAACAACAATAGCATGATTTATACTTATATACTGCCCCATAGTGCTTCACAGCACTCTCTGCCCAGTTTACAATGCCAGCATATTGCCCCCCCAACAATCTGAGTCCCCATTTTACTAACCCCGGAAGGCTGAGTTAATCTTGAGACCTGCCACGATCAAACTCAAGGCTGTGGACAGAGTTTGCTTGCAATACTGAACTTATCCATTGCATCACCTGGGCTTCTTTATTTAATATTAGAAATTAGAGTAGATTATGTTATGTTTTTTTTAAAATGTTCTTCCTCTTCTGTCTTGAGCTCCCTGCCCAATTTCAGCAGCTAGCAAAGGCCTGTTCATAAAACAGCTAAACAAACAAACAAACACAAATGTTACATAGACAATAAAATCCAAATATAAGATGAATTTATTAGGACATAGTGACTAAAAATGTGCATATTAATGTGCAAATCTTTTGAAGCAGTCTTTTGAAGCCAAAACAGCCATACAAAAACTTCTAGTCCCAAACAACTGATGTACTAGTGCTGGTGTTGTTAATGCAGAGCTTTCTCTCTTACTCTCTACCTTCTTATTCTTCTCACATACATACCTTCTTTTCCCCCATTCATTGCCAGCGTTTAAAATCCTTTTTCTCTTTGTGATATTCAAAGCTTTTTGAATCAAGGCTAACTTAACTCATTCTAAGTAACCCAGAGCATCAGTTCCCTTCAATAACAGGGTATAAGAAGCTGGAGCCAATGAAAACGTAACACTCTGTTGATAAGAGGGGTGGGATGGAGACAGGGGAAGACATGTAAGGAGGGCTTTAGCAGTTAAGAACAAGAAAAGGCCAGGGCAGAGGTAAGAACAGGAGGCAAGATATGAAAAAAAAAACAAAAAAACAGAATTAAGGCTTTAGAGACAAGCAAGAGATTTGGTGATGGAGAGAAGCTGCAAGGAGGAAGAAATAAAAAGGCAGAAGGAGATAAGGAATCTGCTTATTTTATCTCATCTTCAGGAGATAAAAAGGCATCAAAAAGAGAAAGATCTGGGGAAGAAAATTACAGTAACCTGAAAGTGGCACAGGAGATGTGGCAGCAGTAGCATCATCTCAGAAAGGACCTGTGAAGAGGGGAGAGATGATACAAACAGGACTGAAAGCCTTGCTGCAGATAAAATGGATGGCATTGTGGACCTCCAAGGAGGATGAGGGGGAGATAAATAGGAGAACAAGATTATTGTATGGTAGCTGGAATCTTCTTATGAGTTTGGTAGACTGGACAAGGAAATCACAAAGCGGTTGTATATAAATGGAATTTAAAAGGGGAAGTTTGATAAAAATAAGTTTTATTTCTATAAAAATATGGAATGGAATTTATAAGTGGCTAGAAAACAGAAGCCAAAATAGGAAATAGAAGTATTTCTTTTTGTTTTTGTTTTTCTAAACTCATACTGAATAAAAATTAAACAAAATTACTAATTACTATCAAACTTAAAGTATTGACCACAATGTAAATACAATGGTGATAGGGAAAATTAGTATCATTATAATTGGTAGTACAGTTGTTATTACATTTATTACAGAGGTTAAAACTGGTAGGAAGGAAATGGGGAATGGAGAACTACAAAGGCTAAACATGTATCCCAATACGGAAGGCTGTATAACTATTTTTTATATTGTTATGTTTGTCTTGGTTTTTTTTTTTCTTTTTTGTTGCTTTTTTCTGTTTTTAAAGGTAAAAATGTTTAATAAAACTTTTTTTTAAAAAAAAAGTTTCATAAAGAACATTAAAATACAAAAAATAATAATAAAATGGGAAGTTTGTTGCTTGTTGAAAAAGAGAAGAAAGAGAATATGGAGATGGCAGAAGCTGAGAGATGAAAAGGCCATTTAATCCAACTGAGTCCAACTCTTGCTCAGGGAAGTGATCCAAATTAAATATCCCAAATATCCTCTACTAGGGATTACTTGAATATATTCAGTGAAGAGGAACCCATCACATCTCTGAGACTTTTTTTTTTACTTCCTTAGATAAACTTTTAAAAACATTGGGATTTTTATGTCTTCAGGAATGAAAGTTTTTGTTTGTTGAGAGTGTTGCAGAGTTGGGGTCCAGGATACACAAGCCTCAGAAGGACTAAAGCACATCTTGCCCATTGATTTTTCTACATTTCATTGACAACGATCTAGATTTCTCAAGTTCTATCCTTTTAAAATTTGTTTGTCATTTGTCCATTGCCATTAACCTGTTTTAATCAGTGTGAGTGGCTGGAAACAATATTGGATTTTCAAAAACAATGATAAATTACAAGTTGTTTAATTATGTGTCATTAAGTCAATCACTTAGTGACCACATTTTCTATATGTATGCTGAAAAGAAAAAAAAAATATTGCATTAGGTTTTATTATTATTAGATAAAACATCCTTCTTCCATAAAACAGATAAATTATACATCGCTTGAGTCCAGTCTTTATAGCAGTAGCAATAGCACTTAGACTTATATACTGCTTCATAGTGCTTTACAGCCCTCTCTAAGCAGTTTACAGAGTCAGCATATTGCCCAATAATCTGGGTCCACATTTTACCCACCTTAGAAGGATGGAAAGCTGAGTCAACCTTGGGCCTGGTGAGATTCGATCTGCCAAACTGCTGGCAGAAGTAGCCAGCAATACTGCACCCTAACCACTACACCACCATGGCTCTTATTCTAATTATTCCCATCTGGAATAATTCTACTTTTACAATTTTTCAAAATAGGTGTGGGGTTTTTTTTTTTTTTTTTTTTTGCAATACCCAATATCTTGTATAGCCATAATTTCTCAAAAATGGCGAGATTCCAATGTTTTGGAACATAATTTAACATTACATTAAGATAATGAACATTAAAAAAAATTACCATCCATCTTTATATGAAATTATATATGTTAAAACTTTATTCCAAAAAGATGTCATTGACTAACAAGATCAAATCATATTTGTCGATTACCTCTCATTTTTATAGATATCAATAATATCTATTCAAATAGAAGCCCAATGTACTTAAAATGGAACATTTTCATAAATTCATTTTCATCTTAAATCCAGTTAAACTAATTTGACATTTTGTAAGACCTGGAACTATTAAATGTTCCATTATTGGATGTTCCAATTCTTTATTCCATAACCTGCAAATGTCATTAATATCAAGCTTGAAATTAGTTCTTTATATAAATATGATGTGGATTTAGTTTCAGACGTTGACTCCATCAGAGATGAAAGTCCTTCAGGATTTTGGGAAGCAGCCAAAGCATTTGATTCAGATTAAGCCATCAAAACGTGCTTAAGTTAATTATATTGATGTTGCTGTGAATTATTGAGGCAAAATTCTATTTGAAGTTGAGAAAAATCCTTAAAATAATCATTACGCAGTAATTGATTTAAATAACCATTCCAGATTATGTACATAGTTTCCAATACAAGATCTTGCTTTTATTTTTGAATTAGAGGGCTTCCATAAAATTAGGCATTTATAGACCTCAGGGCCAGATTAAGGCGAACTGAAGCTCCAAATATAGCAGCAATGTTTAACTGACAAGCTATTAAGATTCAATAAGAGATGAAAATTAAATTTAAGCGAGACAGTGAAAGAGTTAAGGTCATGATAACTAGAAGGGAAAACTCTGTTCCCCTACTTCTCTTCATGTCCTAAGCACATTATTATTTTGCTTAATGATTAATTCAGGACTGTTGGACCTTAGCATCAAAACCCAATCTGTCACCTAACAAGTCTCAATCATTGTCTTGTTGCTTGCAGGCTCAAAAATAAAATACCTTTTTCCTTGCATGTTGAGTTTACATTAAGAGAAGTAAACAAACAAACAAACAAAAACTTTCCGTTAAGTCCCACAAAGATGGGTAACCTGGAATATTTTTATTCCATATACACGTAACTGATAAAATACAGTAATTGAGCTACAGCATGCAACTTGCTGACTGCATTTCTTTGGCAGTCTTCAAAATTAAACTGGGCTGAAAAGATCTTGACAGCATCAAAAAGCTAGCATTTTCAGTAAACATTTGCTATTAATAACAGAATAACAAAGTTGGAAAAGACATGGAAGTCTTCTAATGCAACCCTCTACTCAGGCCAGAAACCCTATACCCGTGATGGCAAACCTATGGCATAGCAATAGCAATAGCAGTTAGACTTCATAGGGCTTTCAGCCCTCTCTAAGCGGTTTACAGAGTCAGCATATTGCCCCCAACAACAATCCGGGTCCTCATTTTACCCACCTCAGAAGGATGGAAGGCTGAGTCAACCCTGAGCCGGTGAGATTTGAACAGCCGAACTGCAGAACTGCAGTCAGCTGAAGTAGCCTGCAGTGCTGCATTTAACCACTGTGCCACCTCGGCTCTTAAAACCACTCCATGCATGCCTGGAGTGGTTTTTGTCGGGACAAGGAGTTTGTTTCATGCTCTTGGGAAGCCTAGTTCCTGAGGCGTGATAGCAGCCTATCAGGAGCCTCATTGCTAATAGATTGGTGCCATCCAATGGCTGCCATACTCCTTGGACTGCCAGACAAATCTTTGGATGCAAAGCAGGGGAAGGATCTGGCCCCTTACAAATAAAGTTTTTCAAGTCCTTCCCTAAATGTTTTCAAGCTCTTCCCTTTGAAGTAAAGTTTTATTTATTTGAAATAAAGGATGGGGAAGATGCAAGGTTGATTTCATTTCATCAGAAACGGAAATTTGGGATGCCAACGGAACTTGCAGCTTCACAAAGCCTAATTTAACTGATGAGTTCCCTGCTAGTACTAATCTAAATACATAAATTCATTGTGGTAGCGCAATGATTGCAAGCTTATTGTATTCTCCATCGTGTTGGAAAGCTATTTTTTTTTTACTTTTTGGTGCTTGCTTGTGGATCTCTAACTCCTGATTAGGATGTGTTAATTAGTCTAAATCACCTTAGATTGCAGGTTGCATACATTTTTTTTCTATTTTGGCGGCTGTTATAATTATTATCATTTTTTAGGACAGAAATTGAAGGGATGCATTTGTTTGTAGGAAAAATCTAGGCAGTTTTCCATTAAATAAAAGAAATATATTATTTCCCCCTCTCTCAAAACCTCTCAACACACATACTACGTCCATAAGGTTTGCTTGGCAGTGTTCAACACCATTTTCTGGCAGCATATTTGGTCATCTCTCCAGTTTTGCCCACAGCCTTGGAATTCTTACCTAACCTCCCTTCCAAGTACTCTTTGCAAGCATTTTTGAAGAGGAATCTAATCAATCAGAATAGAGATGGAAGGGACTTTGGAGTTCTTCTAATCCAACCCCCTGCTCAAGCAGGAGACCTTATACAAGTGTTGGTGAACCTTTTCGGCACTGAGTGCTGAAATGGGAGTGTGCGCGCGTGCACACAAACCTCAGAAACTGGAAGAGCAGTCCCCCGGTGCGCATGCACGCACCTAGCAACTGCCATTCCAGTTTCTGGCTTGTGCATGTGCACCAGCCACCCTATCTTTCAGTTTCTGGTGTGCATGCGCACATGAAGACCACCTATCTGAAATGGTATAGGGCCGTGATGGCAAACATATAGCACACGTGCCAAAAGTGGCATGCAGAGTCATCTATCCAGGCATGCGAGCCATTGCCTGTTGCTCTTCCAGATTCTGACGCGCCAGACAGCTGGTCTTCACATGCACCAGAAATCAGAAGAGCGGCCATCCAGCATGTGCATTGAGCGAGTACTCTTCTAGTTTCCAGTGCTCCCAGGCATGTAAAGACCAGTTGGCCGGTGCTCTAGAACCCAGAACATCCTAGTTCTGTCTCCATCAACACCAGTGGTGGAATTCAAATTTTTTTACTACTGGTTCTGTGGGTGTGGCTTTGTGACCATGGTATGGCTTTTGGGGCGTGGTGTGGTTTTGTGGGTGTGGCTTTGTGGGCGTGGCAGGGGTAAGATACTGTAAAATATCCATTCCCTCCCCACTCCAGGGGAAGGTTACTGCAAAATCCCCATTCCCTCCCGATCAGCTGGGACTCATGAGGCAGAGAATAGATGGGGGCAGGGCCAGTCAGAGGTGGCATTTACTGGTTTTCAAAATTTCCACTGCTGGTTCTCCAGAACTGGTCAGAAACTGCTGAATACCAGCTCTGATCAACACTGTAAATACCAGCATATATTCAGGTCAATACATCTATAGGGTAAGGGCTTCAGCCTTGTGATGTTTCATTTCTAGAATTCAAAATGCTTCTTTGCAGTCTGCGGAGACATCACTTATCTATTTTAACTATGTTTTTCCTCTTATAAACTGATCTTGCTTTTCATTTCAAGAAACAAGCAATACACAAGCTTGTATTTATGACAATATGAAAGAAGGGCCTATATTTTTATAAGATAGCAAAACAGTTTCAGCCTCTCATAAATGAATATTTCTCAAATGCGTTAAGGGAAAATTTGAGTGGGGAGGAGAACAGTTTTTCAGTAGACAGAGCTTTGAAATGTCATTTTTATTCCAGAATAGAATATTTACAAAAGTGTACTTCTTTACCAGTCATTCACGAAGGCGTAATTAAAATGAACAGCAAAAAAGGGATTTTTTTTCTATACAGTGATTTTCTACACTAAATGTCTGTGTCTTCCTCTATTTATATGTTCTAATCTAGAATAGGCTACTTTTTCAATTTTTGCTAACTTTCTTACTACATCAGGTTATTATGCTCTATATATTAATATGATACAAGGACCCAAGGTCGATATTGTTCTGACCCCTCTCCGTCCGGTGATTAACACCGACACAGGCTTTCTGTTAGCCCCGCTTTATTCACAGCAATTACAATCCTGTTGGCTGAAAGCCCACAAACGACTCGCAGGCAAAATGTTGGCAGCAACCCAGACTCCCACAGACAAGAGATACAATACAAACAAGAGCTTCTCCAGCTTGTTATGAATGGTTGTGTCCTGCAAAAGGACTCCTCCCAAAGTCTCTTCTTATATACTCTCTTGGGAGGAGCCAAGCCACAACCACCTGGGCTTGATTATCTCTTATGAGTCTTTCTCTGTAACTGCTACCTCCATTTCTCTGCCCTTCGTTGCCTGGCATCAGGGACAAATTCCCTTTGATCTTCCCCACTGCTCCATGCCTCAGGTGCCTCCTGGTGGTCAACCAGCTTCTCTGGTCCCTGCTCAGAGTCTGAACCTTGCCCAGGATCCTCCACATCTTCCATAGCTGACTCATAGGGTTCCTTGCTATCAGAGTCCAACGGCTCCTGCTGGGCCACAACAGATATTATCTGGAGATGTGTTAGTTGAAATAAACATAGTTTCATTCCCTATTGTCTGCAATGAATAGTAGTTAAGCACTTTGATCTGCATTTAAAGATGAAAAACATATCTAAACATATAGAACAAGATAAGTGGTACTTGATCACACTCAAAGTTTTCCTAAAGGAGTTAGTTACAATAATTGAAGAGGCAAGAGAGAAAGTCTTGAGCACAAGTTCAGTCTTTTCAATATATTCACAGCATTTATCTTTTTTTAGCTTTTCCACTCCAGAAAAAAATGCTGGAGGTATGAAAACCGCCAACAGAAGGTACAGACTTATCTTCCTTTCATGCAAGAGAAAATAAAGTCCTTTGATTGCTCCTTAGCTCATTGCTTACTAATGTAAAGTTCACTGCCTGCTAATGTTATTTATACATGAATGTTGAAAACTGATCAGATAATAGCTCCAACAAATTCTGTTTACACAGGATTTACAGGGTTCTGAGTGATGTACAACTTCCCAATATGAAATTGGGATTAAAAGCTATATACATGACATTTTAATAGTGCTTATTTTGATTCTTAAATATGAGGTTTAATAATATTGTAAAAATGAATTATTAATTTACAAAATGCGAACCTGCAAATAGAAGTAGAATCACTTTGGCAAAAAAAGCAAAGATAATACCAATAATAATAGGCAACTTGGATGCAATCCCAAAACATCTGAAGCACCACTTGAATGGCATTGGCATTGACAAAACACTACCAGTCAATTGCAGAAGGCAGCTCCACTTGGAGTTAGTGTCAGTCAGAATGTTTTCTCAGACATTTGAGCCAATTTGATATTTCAAATCACATTGCTTTTTCAAACTAGATCAGTGCTCACCTACTCCCTGCTGAACTGGGGATAGAGTGGATGGTGCTCTCAAAAGTTTGATGACATGTTTTTTCAGTTCCCATGATTGCTAGACTAGATGGGAATTGAGGCACAAAATGTTTAATATATAGCCTTCACATCGATCTCTAACCTGGGGTTTAGATTATTTTTGTATTATAGCCTACTACTTGGCCAGAGCAAATTAAAGGAGAGAGAACTTGAGGTTTTCCATCATTCCAACCACAGTCAAGTGACATTTACTCCTTCATTTTATTTCAAGAACTGTCTTCAGCAGCCATTGCTCCATCTCCATGCAAAATTGGTCATGGTTTTGCAAGGGAGATCAACTGCAACTAGAAGCTCTCTTTTATTATTTCTCTCTCTCAGTAATGACTCCATCAACATTGAAGTTCGTCTAGGACATTCTTTGAAACTGAATTAGGTAATCTAGATCAGTCACATTAGGGCAATATTATTGATCCATAAATGTCATTAGCCAAAGTGGCGCAATGGTTAAATGCAGCACTGCAGGCTACTTCAGCTGACTGCAGTTCTGCAGTTCAGCTGTTCAAATCTCACCGGCTCAGGGTTGACTCAGCCTTCCATCCTTCCGAGCTGGGTAAAATGAGGACCCGAATTGTTGTTGGGGGCAATATGCTGACTCTATAAACCGCTTAGAGAAGGCTGAAAGCCCTATGAAGCGGTATATAAGTCTAACTCCTATTGCTATTGCTATTATTATTCAGAACCACTTATAATCATACCCCAAGAAAGCAGTATAAAGGATTTGAGAAAGGGTAAACTAAGATCAAGCAACGTGCCATATGAGGAAGTCAAAACTGTCTCTCAATCCTTCATCGGGAAAATGTATAGACATATGTCTATACATATAGCAGTTGTTCTGGTGGTGTGCTGCAGTCTTTACAGCTGAATAGCCAATTTCACTCAGGACTTACTGTACATGAATTGTGGCCACATCATCCAGCATGATGTATTGCTTATCTCACTAACACTATAGATAACTACTAGGGGCACAAGATTAAATCATAAGGTGGTTAGGGTTTATATCCTGAACCATTATCTAAGAGCCCTATGTCAAAGCAAAATTTTCACACATGAGATACCATCAGATAAGTGGGATACAATTTTGCAGAAGGTGCAGTGAAATCAAGAGAAACTGGATAGGGCCAGGCCAAATTCCCAAGAGTCCTAGCAAGCTGTTTGAGGTAGAATTGATGACTGTGGATCCCTATCATTACTCTATGATGTTAACCATGGCAATATTTTTGGTTCAAAACAGCTATCAATCACTTGCAGATGCCTTATGTGAAAGATGATTCCCCTCCTTGCATTTACAAGATTTCTTCCCAGGTCTACATAAGGGTAGAACCTGTTAAAATATTCATGACTGGGAGAGACATGGGAGCAAGGTCAGCCAATGAATAGGCATAGCAACTAAGTCAGCCAATGGGAGCTTAAACAGATTTGAGTCTGTGCAGAGAATTGAAACAGAAACTTAAGCAGTCTGCTGCTCTGAGAAGTAAACTAGCAGTCTGTTTGGACTTGTCTGCTGAAATGAAACTAACTGCTTGTGTTTGCCTGTAACTCTGCTGCCTTGTGTTTACTTGGAAGAACCACCCATTGGTATTGTACATTTATTCATCTATTCTTATCTATATAAAGAAGTTAATGAATCCAGCTGAATCAGTTATCTGTGTGTGCTTTCTGGCTTTGAAGTTATGCAACAAACTCTGACAGAATCTGTCTCAAGACTGCTTTCAGACCATCAGTGTAAAACCTCCCTGATTAATTTCAGTGAGAATGGAGTTAGGGAAGGAGGAGAATAGGAGGTTTAGAGCAGGGGTGTCAAACTGGCAGGTCGCGGGCCAGATTCATCATGCATAGGCTATGCCCACCCCAGCTCTGCAAATGGGAAAAATGTCACAAAATATCACGTGATGGGAACACGATGCCGTGAATTTGACACCCGTGGTTTAGAGGGCGGACTCTTCTATCATTCCAATTTACAGTTGGGACCAATCGTACAGAGGTCAAGAAGGGACACACACAAACACACATCAAAGATTTCTATGTTTTGGGGACAATGTCAGACTATTAAATTTTCCTTGGCAGGGGAAGGTCATGGTTGCAGAACCAAACATTAAGCAATTATGCAACCCCCTTTATTAAAAAAAGAAAAGCTCCAGTCTTTTGTTGCATTAATTAGCATCAATAGTTAATGAATGGGACTAATTGAATTGTAAAGAGCAATGCCTTTTTGTAGATGTTGGTTTTTTTTGGGGGGGGGGGGTATTGTTTACCTGTCAAAAACCCACATATAGTTAGTTTTCAGCTCTACTTAACTGCATTTAGCCAGATAAATATTCTTTACCCTTAGTAATCTGTTTTGATGATTGCTAACATGTTAAGATCCAGTACATTTTTGTCCCATCTTTGCTGCTATGGTTTTGTGCTTATAAATATAACCTGGGTGGTTATAGTAGAGCCAAGAAATAATTGAAGAAATAACAGTTTGATGAAAACTGGTAGGATTTTGCTAGGTAGACATGTAAGAGAATAAAATCTGGTTGCAAAGCCTGTAACAGGAGGAAGTAAGGATCAAGGAGGGATAAGAATCTCTAGAGAGAGCAAGACGGGGAGATTAAAGGAGAGAGAAAGTGGCTGCTGTTAGACAGCTTGAAGTCAATAAGGAGAATAGAATTAGGGACCTCCGGACAGAGAGGGATTTGATTCAAGATGTTGAGAGGCAAAATGAAAAAGTCTGGGATTAAACTCCACATCTAAAACTGTGTAGAAGTGAGCACAAAATACCCCCATGGCTATGGCACAGAAATAAATACTTCCCAACAGGTCCAACTAGATTCAGGGTAATAGAAGGCAAAGGCAAAGGAAAGATAAATGATACATAGCTAGATAGCTAGATAGATAGATAGACAGACAGACGGACGGACAGACGGACGAATGGATGGATCCTAGATAGGCACAACATATAGACAGATTTAACCACAGTTTCAATTGGGAAAAATGTGATTATCCAAGACCAAGTTCCAAAATGCCAGGGAATTTCTAGAAGCCTGGCACTCTTGATAAATCGGCTATCAACAGACACATAGACATTAACAACATCTACACACTATGCAAAAGAGACACCAGCCCCAAAGAGAAAAATACTCCAGCACCTTTCCACCGGTAACCGGCACTCAGCATAGATTAATTCCAATAATCAAGTAAGCAATACCCCAATCAAGAAACTGCCAAAGAGCCACCAGTAAATAACCTGACCAAAACATTTGTAAGATGCCTTTCAACCCCTGCTCTGAACCTTGAAATAGATCTATACTAGTCTCCCTTTGTTTCTTTGCCAGTGAAATATAAATTTAACACAAAAATAGTTTGTTGCAAAAGCAACTGCCAGCATACAGAGATGAGCACCACCCTCTAGAATTGGAAATGACTAGCACATATATGTGAGGGGAACCTTTACCTTTACATCTTATGCCAGCTTCAGAGGCAAAATGCAGAACAATGGCATGGTAAATTGTGCATTGCCACAACACTACAGCCATTATTTTGAGGGAAGCATCAAAATCCCACAGACACCTTTACTGTTGTCCCTTCAACTCTTCCTTCCATTCAAAATACAACCCCTTGGTAAAAATTTGCCACCAGACTGGGAATTAGGAATTATTGCATCATGAATGAGTTACAGATGCATAAGTAAAGTTTCAAAGATCAAGAATTCCAACTGGATACCTGTCATGTCTATCATCAAGAAAATTGCAATTCTAGCTAATGATTCCAAGTGCAAGAGAACATGACTAGGTTTTCACGAAGGTGGTTCAAAAGAGAGCAATGAAATGCAGCCATATGTAAAACTACCCACTCATTAGCACTGCGCTGTAGATGTGGAGCCAAATTGATATCCATTCATTGTCATTACTTAGGTGAAGGCAGCTGGCTCTTCACTGTAAACAAATGGAGCCAAGTTTTAGATTTACAGTCCCTTCTTTCTGTGAATCTCTAGGATTATTTATTAGATCTGCATTATATGAATTTCCTCATTACCCTGGGAGAAGAGAGTAATCAATTCTTCCAGGATCAGCATATTTCACTTCTTGCCATACAGAGTCCATTAGTGCTCATCTCCTCCCACTCAGAGAAATTCAAAAATCTAGCTACAACATCTTGATGCTTTGAAGTGTAGCAATAGGAAGAAGAAGATCAGATCCTTCCCACCTGCAAATAATAATTTCCATCACCAATATAGATGAAGGAAAATGAAATATTAGACTCCCAAGTGCATTAAAAAAAAGTTACAGCATGCAGCATAAGGGATGCGATTTTCATCAGGAAAATGGTAGAGCACAGAGGACACAAGATGGAACTCTGTATGTTTTTTATAAATATGTAACAAAGTAAGAATGGTTAACCAAAGACTGCATTCTCCGTGTATTTAGTTCTTAGGATTCTCTCTTAGTTATATTTAAAAGTTTCTATGCACATTTCTTTTACTGTTTACTGTTTACTGTTTATTAGTATTTGTATGCCACCCACTCTCGAGAGACTCAGGGCGGCTTACAGATAAACAGGGAGGGGGAACATATAAAAATTAAAAAGAACAGACATTAAAATTGCACAACATTCATGTAGCTTAGGATGGGGCTGGATAAAATCAACAGCCCCCCGGCCTGCTGGAGCAGCCAGGTCTTAATCGCTTTGCGGAATACCGGAAGAGTAGTAAGGGTCCGGATCTCCATGGGGAGATCGTTCCATAGGGCTGGAGCTGCTACAGAGAAGGCCCTCCCCCGGGGAGTCACCAGCCGACATTGACTGGCAGATGGAATCCGGAGGAGGCCTAATCTGTGAGATTTTATAGGTCTCTGGGAGGTAAATGGCAGGAGGCGGTCTCTCAGGTAGCCAGGTCCTAAACCATGTAGGGCTTTACTAGTTCTTATTGTGAAAATGTTAATCTTTTAATACATTAGGTTTTTTTGGAAACTTAGAGACTCTTAATTTGTACATGGGCAGTATATCTACTCCGGTCTGCACAGATCTATAGAAAATTAAGTGCAGATACCTTTTGATATGAGCACAATGTAACACTGAAGAGACCGGTTTGGGTTCATTATGTACTTGATTGGCCTGTTTGTTGTTAAAAAGAAGAATAGACTTGGAAGGGACCCTGGAGGTCTTCTAGTCCAACCTCGTGCTCAAGGAGGAGACCCTATACCCAGTGGTGGGATTCAAGTAATTTAACAACTGGTTCCCTGCCCTAATGATTTCTTTCAACAACCAGTTCACCAAACTGCTCAGAAAGTTAATAACTGGCTCTCCCGAAATGGTGCAAACTGGCTGAATCCCACCACTGCCTATACCATTCTAGACAAATGGCTGTCCAATCTCTTCATAAAAAGTCTCCAGTGATAGAGCACCCACAGCTTCTGAAGCCATTCCCCTGGTTCTCACTGCCAGAATTTCTCCTTAGTTCTAGGCTGGTTCTCTCCTTGATTACTTTCCATTCATTACTTTTTGTCCCGCCTTCTGGTGCTTTGTAAAATAGACTGACAACCTCCTCTTTGTGGCATTCCCTTTAGATACTGGAACACTGCTCTCATGTCACCCCTAGTCCTTCTTTTCATTCAACTGGACCTACCCAATTCCTGAAACTATTTTTCATACGTTTTAGCCTTAAGTTCCCTAATCATTTTTCTTGCTCTTCTCTGCATTCTTTCCAGGATCTCAGCATCTTTTTTATATCATGGTGACCATACACTGGATCAGGGGTGGGTTGCAGGTGGTACGTCCCAGGATGGGCGTACTGGAGCCAGCCTGGAGCACCAGATACCATTCCAGTATGGTGCTCCGGAGGGCCCACCCGCGCACCCGAGCTCCTTACCAGTGTTTTAAAGCTTCTGCACTGCTGTGCAAGTGCATGGCATGTACGGTGCCTGTGCGATGCTCCGCGGAGCAGCTGGAGCATTGCGGAGGTGCTAAGACACATGCGCACGCTGTGCGCATCCATGAGGACCCCACTGGCCCTGTTCCAACTATACCAGTTGGAACAGGATTTGAAACCCACCACTGCACTGGATGCAATATTCCAAGTGTGGTGTTACTAAAGCATTATAAAGCAGCACCTATACTGCATGTGATCTTGAGTCTCTCCCTCTGTTAATCTTTATATGTGAAATTAGTTTCCATCAAAAACATCCTACAGGGGCTTTAGTGAATAAGCTGACCCCCTCCTCTTTGTGGCAACCTCTGAAATATTACTACCATGTCACCCCTAGACTTTTCCCTAGACTAGCCAAACCCAAAACCTGCAACTGTTCTTCGTATGCTTTAGTCTCCAGGCCTTTAATCATCTTAGTTGCTGTTGTTTGCACATTTTCCATTGTGTTAACATCTTTTTTGTAATGTGGTGAGCAAAACTGGATGCAGTATTCCAAGGGTGGCTTTACTAAGTCTTTAGAAAGCAGTACTAATACTTCACGTGATTTTTATCCCATGCCTCTGTTTATACAACCAAGGATGGCATTGGCTTTTATTGATAGCTGCCTTACACTGCTGGCTCATATTTAAGTAGTAAATTAATATAAACATATACTTTACATGTTTATATTTCTGTATTCAATTTGTGCTGAATTATTTTAAATTTCTATATTTTGTACTTTTAAAGTTGCTTTGACTTTCTTGTATAGTGCTCAGTGGTGGGTTTCAAATTTTTTTAGAACCTCTTCTGTAGGTGTGGCCTGCTTTGTGGGAGTGGCTTGTGGCCATGTGACCAGGTGGGAGTGGCTTGCCAGCCATGTGACCAGGTGGGAGTGGCTTCGTGCTTAACAAACAAAATGGCTCAAAACTCTGGAATTTGAAGCATGCAAGTCTTAAAATTGTCAAGTTACAAGACCCTTGCACCCCTAACCCTTTAGAAAAAAACCAGGAGTGTTAAAACTTGACAGTTTTAAGACTTGTGGACTTCAGCTCCCAGAATTCCTCCTCCAGTCATGTTGGCGCAAGAACTTTGGCATTGAAGTGTGCAAGTCTTAAAGCTGTCAAGTTACAAGATCCTTGCATCCCTAACCCTTTAGAAAAAAAACCCAGAGGTGTTCAAACTTGAAAGCTTTAAGACTTGTGGACTTCAACTCCCAGAATTCCTCCTCTCGCTCTTCATCTTGATGACATGCGGGTGGGCAGGGGGAGGGAGCTGGAACCGGTTCTAAATGGCACTGCAGATTTGTGGAACCTCTTCTATAGAAGAGGTTAGATTTGGCAGGAACCCACCCCTGATAGTGCTGCAGGATATATTCAGGGGTGGGTTTCAAAATTTTTAGCAAGGGGTTCTTAGCCCAGTTGCTGATTGGGCGTGACCATGGTGGGCATGGCCTAGCCAGCTTCCTGCACCATGTGGGGCATTTTTGCCCTCCCTGCGCTCCGGAGGGTTTCTTCGAGCCTCTGGGAGGGCGAAAACAGCCTCCCCAGGCTACGGAAATGAGTCCTTTTCCTGCCTTTCTGAAATTCTGGTAGGCCTGTTTTTCACCCTCCCTGAGCATCCGGACACCCCCTGCACTTACCTGCATCCAAAAGGGTCCATGTGGGGACCCCTGAGGGGGAGGGGTGGGCAGGGTCAACCAGGAGTGGGATTTGGTTTCTCCGAACTGCACAGAATCTTAGCTAGAGCTTCTCCCAAATGCCTGCAAACCCCCAGCAGGGGAGTGGTTTATAAATGACTTAACTGAATGAATAAGAACTTAATATAATTGTTCACCAGAGTGCAGTAGTTTTCTGCAGTACAAGAAACTAATATATGCCTTTTAAAGCTCTAGGAAAAAAAAATACAATTTGCTGACTTTGGTTTCCTAAAAGAGATATTTTGCCTTGTTAAATGCAGACTTTAAAGTAGCAATTAATGAATAACCCTCTAATTCCCCCGCAACACAGACAAACTGACCCTAAGGTGCAGTTTTTAATGAAGAAGTTTCATTGCAATATACTTGCCATTGTAATAAACTAAAACATTGCTTTAAAGTGTAATTGTTGAAAGAACATTTCTTTGTATCTGTTGTTGAAACATCATCTAGTTAATTAGCTATTCCCATCCTGTTTCTGCTAAGGCAGTTCTTTCAGTCTGCCTTGTAAATGCATATTAATGTCATTTGGAATGTAAACGGCTTTAAAATTCCCTTTATTCGCAGCAGAAATATTTCCAATGGAAATTATCTTCCACACAAAAATATTTGTAAGAAAATAAGGAATGTGTTTATTGGTGGGTTTTGTTTGTTTATAAGCTAATTTGTTAGTGATACAAACTTAAGGAGGGTAGAACAAAATCAATCCATGGTAACACTCTATAATTTCAATGGTAAAGCAATATGAGCACCTTCCGTCAACAATGGAAGCTAAAATCTATTGAGAAATTGCATCCATGTTAGGAGATTAGGTAAAGGTTCCCCTCGCACATATGTGCTAGTCGTTCCTGACTCTAGTGGGCGGTGCTCATCTCCATTTCAAAGCTGAAGAGCCTGCACTGTCGGGAGACATCTCTGTGGTCGGCATATGGCCGGCATGACTAAACACCAAAGGCGCACGGAACTCTGTTACCTTCCCACCAAAGATGAGCCGAGGTGGCGCAGTGGTTAAATGCAGCACTGCAGGCTACTGCTAGATCAGCAGTTCAGCGGTTCAAATCTCACCGGCTCAGGGTTGACTCAGCCTTCCATCCTTCCGAGGTGGGTAAAATGAGGACCCGGATTGTTGGGGGCAATATGCTGACTCTCTGTAAACCGCTTAGAGAGGGCTGAAAGCCCTATGAAGCGGTATATAAGTCTACTGCTATTGCTATTGCTATCCCTACTTTTCTACTTGCATTTTTACATGCTTTCAAACTGCTAGGTTGGCAGAAGCTGGGACAAGTAACGGGAGCTCACTCCATTATGCAGCAGTAGGGATTCGAACCACCAAACTGTTGACCTTTCTAATTGACAAGCTCAGCGTCTTAGCCACTGAGCCACCACGTCCCTCAGTTAGGAGATTATGTAGACCAAAGTAAATAATCAGCTTCACATTAAGGCCAAACTACTTTTATTCATATTGGTTATAGAAACAGAATGTTGCACGTTTGTCTGTGCTTTACTCTCTTCTCCATCCCCTGTTATACTCATGTGAATTAGGGAGGTGTCTGTTTGAGTCTTCTGTGCATGCATTCTTCTTGGTTTTGTCTTAACCATGTTCCTCCCTTGCTGTTTTGGGTCTGGCCTGTCATTCACAAGATCATCTTCCTTACTATCTATAGTCTGCTGATGCAATGTTATGTGGGGATGACCTTGGAAACAGGAGAACCACATGGTAGGCCAATGATGGCAAATCTTTTTGGCACCAAGTGCCCAAACTGGAACATGTGTGCATGCATGGAGCCCCAGAACCCCGAAGACCAGCTGGCTGGAGCACAGGTGCGTGCCAGCCATCTGGTATCCTGGTTTCTGGCACGCACATGGTGGCACGCTAGCTGGTTTTTGCACATGCTGAAGCATTGGAAGCCCAAAGACTAGGTGGCCGGTGCATGCATGTGTACCAGCCAGCTCATCTTTGGGTTTCCAAGGCTTTGGCACATGAGAAGAGCAGCTGGAGATGGTGTGCGTGCCACTGGTTCAACATCACTGTGGTAGCAATGGTCAAAGAAGAGACAGTTGAGCTTTCATAAGAAATGGGGGAATGGCAAACGTCTCAGAAGAGACCTTCCTAGTTACTTTGACTATGAAGACAAAAGGGGAGGAGATATTCTTTCAAACTTGCAGTATTTTGTTAATGTAACTTTAATGATAGAGCTAGTACTTCTGGATCTGAATTAGTTCACAAGGTTGACATCTACATTCTATGGTATGACATCTAGCCAGTCTCATAGTTAGTGGAGACCAAACTTGCCCATTATATCAGCCATACTTGGAGACATGTGGAGATAACCACAGACATGCTACTTCAATTGGATTCCATCCAATATCATTGCTTTTGGGTGCTCCATTGTATAACATCAAGGTAATGTTAGATCCAAAGTTCATTGATATTGAAATGATGAGGAAGAAAAAATGGTTACTTCTATCAGTTCATGCAACTTTAGTAAAGGTGTGTAGTATAGAGAGATGACAGCCAGGAGAAAGCTCAAGGCAGCTATGGAAAAAGCAGATAGTAGATGGTTTATGTGTACAGCCTCTACAGTGTGTGATATATATCCACAACCATGGTAAAGAAGCATTAGAATAGTACTTAGTAATAGCATTTGGACTTATATACCACTTCATAGTGTTTTACGGTCCTCTCTAAGCACTTTACAGAGTCAGCATATTGCTCCCAGCAGTCCTCATTTTACTGTCCTCGGAAGGATGGAAGGCTGAGTCAACCTTGAGCTGGTCAGAATCAAACTCCTGGCAATGGAATGTGGAGTTAGCCTGCAATACTGCATTCTAACCACTGTGCCACCATGGCTCATAGAAGTAGGTTACTAAATATTAAAATCTCTGCATAAGGCCTGTGTAACGTGGTGGAAATTGTTGACTGGTAACATAAGGTTCTTCCTGTTGCTTGTACATGCAAGAAATGAAGCAAGTAGGCCATTAGTGCTATTGAGTTACAACTACACGTCAGTTAGGAGCAAATTCAAATTATTATGTGCCCATATAATAGACAAAGCCATCACGGACCTATGGAAGATGCTACTTGGAAGAGAGAGACAAGACAAGTTAATGGAGAGAAATATTACATTTAATTTTAGAAGTTTGGTATAGCGTATGTATGACTAGAGAGTTTGCAGCGTTATTATATTATCTTCAATAAATATGCCCTTGCTGATTTGAATTGCACCATGACAGGGCTTATCAAAACACCTGGAAAGAAATAAGTTGTCATCTATAATCAACAAATCCAGATTATTTAATTGTAGCAAATGTCAACTGCCAAAAGCAATAGTAAGTGCTTTGTAGTTTGCAGGTAATACTTGTTTTACCTTCTGTAAAGTGGTGCCCCTCCTCCTCAGAGCTACTTCATCTGAATTGCCACATGCTTTCCCAGAGCTACCCTTCACTAATTTCTCCTGACACTACTGAATTCTTTTCCTCAACTTCAGTGCCCTCCCTTTGACTTGTGCTTTCGTCACTGGCGTAATGCAACTGACAAGTGTGTATATGGAAGCTGACACAACTCATTGGTATATATTGTTCTCCCGGAGAGCAATTTGCCCAAAGATCATAGCCTACTTAGCTATTTGTCTTACACTTAGCTGGAGAGACATAACTGCATAGCTCATCCATCAACCTTCAGAGGGATAGCTTGGTGGGAATTTGGAAATGAATAATGAGAAAAAGAGTGCGGTATAATCAAGATAAGATAAAAGGTGACATGTGGGAGAGACAGCATGTCTTGGGAATGAAGGGTCATGGTTAGCTGTATATTGTTGAGTCCCAGAAGACTTTATGAGGCAATGGAAGGTCTAAAGATTCAACAGTAGTGCTGACATATTGTGGTAGTCCTTCAAACACTAACTAAGGAAGGAGAGGTAGAATGTATAAATCCCTCAATCCTAATTATGGAGAAGGGCAATATTTTTTTTTGCAAATTTTTTATTTTATTTTTAAACATTAAAAAAAACATTTAAAAATCTCATCCATTACATACAGCATGTCGTTTGGTTACAAGTGTTTTTGCATCCATATTCTCAATTACATTTACAATCACAGATTTTTCATCTAATATAACTAAATACCTCACTTTCATTGTACAATGTATATTCAATTATGATTAATTTTGTTTTCTTTTGAATAATTCTAATTCCCTTACATTCTTGATTGTCTGTTTAATAACAATATATCTTTATATAAACACTTATCCCATTCTGAATATTTTACAATATAAAAAAGATTTACCTACTATTTATATTTATATATCACTGTTTTCAATTGTGTATAACCCCACCAATCATCTATCGAGTATGCTTGTTCATTATTGTACATCATACATTCAAACAAAGATGTTATTCCTTCATTTTTAAACAAGGTATTGTAAATAATCACTTCATATATATACCAATTTTTAATTACATCCTTATTAAACTTATTTATCAATAACAAGATATCTTTATGATATATACTTAGAGTTATACATTATATCACCAATCCTCTATCAAGTATACATAAATTCATTGTTATCCTTATCCATTTTAATACAAAAAGTTATAAATTATTCAATTCATATATATATATATATGTGTGTGTGTGTGTGTGTGTGTGTATGTATGTATATGTACGGTATATGTATATGTATATGTATATGTATATGTATATGTATATGTATATGTATGTATGTATTTATGTATGTATATCAGTCTTTCATTGTATCGTTATTGATCTATTTAACAGCATAATTGTATTATCACTTAACGAGAAGAGCAATATTGTTGCTGTTATAAGAGTGGTTCAACCTGGCTTTTGTGGAAGATGTGGGATCTACCAAGAAGTCTTACCAGACAATTGTCCCATGTTGCTCATGTTTTAAGCAACAAATGTAGGCTGTGGCCTTACTATGGTTCATCCTTATTAGCATCCTTGTCCATATGCATCAGTTAGGTATAGACATGGTTTTTGTAAAACTGTCCGTTCACAATTGTAAGGAAGTATTTCATTCATAAGTGGCTTTTGCAATGTGTGGTAGCTCTTCCTATAGCATTGAATCTTAACATAGTTTTGCATATATCACACTTGCCATTTCCAGGCATTAAAGTATTATGTCAGCTTCATAGCAGAGGTAGGTTTCTACTGGTTCAGACCAGTTCAGCCGAACCAGTAGTAACTTGGCGGCCTGGGTCCTGGAACCAGCAGTGACGCAGCCGCCTGCCATGCCCCCAAACCAGTTTTCTCACCAGCGCCATAGGTGCCACCATCTTCTTTTTGTCTTTTGCACATGCGCAGAGCAATTGGTGTACTGCGCATGTGCATGCAGCACACATCAAGCAGGTGTGGGGTGTGACAAGCATGTGTGGGGTGCATCAAGCATGCGTGGGGCGCATCCCTGAGTGAACCAGCAGTAGCGGTAGCCAGAAACAACCTCTGGTCCAAAGCAAAGGAAAAATGGTGTTCACACTGTTTATTATGATTATTACTGAGGCATCAACTCTAATTTCTAATCTATCTTGGAGACAGATAGATATATGGCAAATGTGCCCCATATCCCAGTTTAAGAAACCTGCACTCCATATGGACACTCAACACATCATACATTAGAGGACCTCTCAGGACTCTATTTGCAATCCCCTGAGATCTGCTAAAATTGGACAGCAAGATCGCACAACATGAAGCAATTCAATTCATGTTGCAAAGGGTGAAATACAACCAGAATGTAAAATTTGGACCAGAGTTGTGTTTTTATAGAACCTGCAGAGAATCTGCAGAATTGTTATTTGGACTGTACTAATGCATAAGAGTATTAAAACATTATGAGCTCTAAGAGAACTTGATTTGGAAACATTCTATTTGTTGACATCATATAGTTGGCTTCATTTCAAAAGAGTTTTGCAATAATCAGCTCAGTTCTATAGGAAACCTCCTTCTGCCAATTTTATATATACGTAAGAGACTAAAAAAGATGGTGAGACAACTTCCACGGAGGTAGCAAAAAGAATTAAGGAAAGCAGATGTTCTCATCCATGTTTAATTCATGTTTCATGTAAAACTATTTACTCATGCTTTAGCCAGCTGCACATAATGCTCATTCCCAGACATGTGGTATTTGTCAGGGGGGAAAATACTTCATATTGGATTGGGAAAATAATAGAGTAGAGTAGAGTAGAGTAGAGTAGAGTAGAGTAGAGTAGAGTAGAGTAGAGTAGAGTAGAGTAGAGTAGAGTAGAGTAGAATATTTTTATTGGTCAAGTATGAGTGGACACACAAGGAATTTGTCTCTGGTGCATAAGTTCTCAGCATACATATAAGCAACTAAGTTCATAAGGTAAAACCACAGTGATATTCATAAAATACTAATAGGAGTAGGTAATAGGAAGGATAAGAAGGATAATAGTAATAAGTCAGACTACATGGTTAGATATCCTTAGGCATAAGACGGTGCTGTGGGAATTATGTGTCTACTCTACTCTACTCTACTCTACTCTACTCTACTCTACTCTAATCTACTCTACTCTACTCTACTCTACTCTACTCTACTCTACTCTACTCTACTCTACTCTACTCTACTCTACTATCTTCCCAATCCAAAATGAAGTATTTTTCCCCCATGAGGGGTAAAAAACGCCCAATACCCAAGATGGCTTCTGGGCCTGACACAGCCTTTGTGTCTAGTTGTTTCGGCATGCAGTGTTCTATAGTGGCATCCTGAGAGATGGAACTGAAACAGTTCATGCCCAGAGGGCACGTCTTAGTCCTCTTTCTGGCTCGTGTAGTATACAGGTCCTCAATGGAAGACAGGCTGGTTGAAACTGCTTTTCTTCTGTCCTAACCGGAGGTGGTATTCAACAGGTTCTGACCAGTTCTGGAGAATCAGTAGTGGAAATTTTGAGTAGTTCGGAGAACCAGTAAATACCATCTCTGGCTGGCCTCGCCCCCATCGATTCTCTACCTTCCAAAACCCAGCTGATTGGGACGGAATGGGGATTTTGCAGTATCCTTCCCCTGCCATGCCCACCAAGCCATGCCACCCCCACCAAGCCACACCCACAGAACTGGTAGTAAAAAAAATTTGAATCCCACCACTGGTCTTAACTATTCATGAAGTCTGTGCCCATTCTGTTTGGTTACTGTACTAAACCAGACAGTTATAAAAGAACAAATAACAGACTCAATCATTCCTCTGTAGAACTGCATCAGCAGCTCCTTCAGCAGTCTGAGCTTTCTGAGTAATTTACTATCAGAAGAACCCACATACAACCCCCAAATATATGATACCTGTCCCATTCTACCAGGGCCCAGAACAATGTGTCACATAGTGCATGACACTTTCTGACAAAAATTCTGGTTCCAGTGGCTGTCTTATGGGCTTGTACTTCAATAACCTCTTGTGGTGTTTGTGTTATGAAAATATAATCTGGCACATCAGCATGAAACAAATTAGTTCCCTTCTGCTGGATAATTGTTGTGCCTTCCACCACCATGTCACTCCATGGCAGAGGTGGGTTCCTACCAATTCAGATTGGTTCGGTCGAGTAGATAGTAACTTGGCCTGCCACGCCCCAGAATCAGTTCTTTTGGCAGTGCCGTAGATGCCTACATCTTGTTTTTTGCTTCTGCGCAAGTACAGAAGCATTTTTCAGTACTGTGCATGCACGCATAGTGTGCATCAAGTGTGCACAAAGCACGTTCCTGAGCGAACTGGCAGTAGCAGCAACTGGAATCCATCCCTAATCCATCCCTGCCCCACTTATCATTGGAAATGGCAAGGATCAAGATTGGGAGAAGGACCATTGAACAAAGCTTTCCAATAGTGTACCACACATTTAAGGTTAAAGCTGAAAGTCTGAAGCCAAGAGAAAGCTCTCTGTTTTTAATAAGCATAGAGAGCTGCCATAAATCTCCAGAGGTTTTATGGGATTTTATTTGCTACATTATTTTGTGCAATGATAGCTTGATGAACACTGTAATAATTTCTCCTTTATGACTTTGGCCTTATGTCATTTAAGGGTGTTGGAATAATTCACCAAAAATACAGAGGGCAATAATATTTAAGATGCTTATATATCGAGAGCTTCCATTCCTTTAACGACAACATCACATTGCTGCTTCTGTTTCTTATTATTTCTTTTCCCATGTACCTCATGGCGATTACTAAAAGCTGCTTAAAGATGGCAGGAAAATGGACCTTCTGCAATTTGTTGGGAAAATATCAAATTTAGCAAATATCCCGAGACAGACAATATTTCAAGGATTTTTCAAGGAATAAATTCTGTTGCTCCCAGATTCTATTTTCCCTGTCCAAATTCTCATCAATCTCTTTTCTTAGTCTTTTACAGCTCCTCCATGCCTATAAATACTAAAAAAAAAAAGTTGGTGTTATTACAGAAATTTCTGCTGATCCTGTAAGCTTTATTCCAGAATTTAGATTTAGTTTTAGACGGCCAAAAAAGTTTTGGAATAGAATAGTATAATAATAGGGTTGGAAGGGACCTTGGAGGTCTTCTAGTCTAACCCCCTGCTCAAGCAGGGGACCCTATACCATTCTGGACAAATGACTGTCCAGCTGTTTCACTGATTAATTTTTTTAACTGTCAGGAAATTTCTCCTTAGTTCTAGGTCATGGAGCACTTTTCTTTAAATTTGAATGGTTACTAAACAAATGGTTATAAATCAAGGACTATCTGTAAGTACAAAGAATAAAATAAAGGTTTTTTTTTTAAAAGAAAATTAAAACTGGCTCAATAATTAGGGGGGGAATATCCAAGTCCCAATTGTATGCATGGCACTTCCTCCTTCCAACACTCACTTGATATTCTTCCTGCCACTTTTTTTTTTTTTTACTTATTTCACACGTTCCCACTAAAATTTGCCTATGGCTGCTAACTGATAAATCAAACATCACGGATAAAATTATACCAAACGCTAAGAAACATTAAAAACATCATGCTAGCTTAAATCATTTACAAACAGCAAGAGTTGACAAGCAATAAAACTCACAGTTACAATCATAAAGGCCTGCGTGGCAATCTTAAAAATCACATATTTCTAAGGGGGGAATGGTTGCATATAAAAACTATATTTTTTACTTTCATCTTAAACCAAGCTGTGAGGAGTGGGGAGGGGAAGGGAGGGGAGAACTTCCAAGGGATCCATAGACCTTGTGCTACTATTGATAAAGACCTGACCTTAATTGATTCTCTGCATGCTTCTCTCCAGGATGGTCCTTCAAACTAATTCTTCATCGAATATTCAAAAAGCAGTGTTTATGTCAACACATTTTACATTCAGTGCAGATTCTAAGCTAAATAAATACGGGTGTCCAACTAAAACATGACATGTTGAACTCCAAGTTGTATTTTCTTAACTCCCTGACATGCTGTTTCTTTTCTAATCCATAACCCTAGTTATAAACTTGCTAGAAAACATCTTCTTGAGACATTTTCTAGAAAAACTCTCTTGAAATATATCTATGATCCTGAACCAATTCAGTTCAGTACAGAACACCTTTTAAGGTTTTAGTGGACTGGATTGGTTCAGGATCATAGATAAATTTTGAGAAAATTTTCATAGAAATCTTCTCAATAAGATGAGCTTTTGAGGCCTTGTTGTGATTTTGATAAATCTTGGGCATTCTGGCCACACTTGGAGTACTGCATCCAGTTTTGGTTGCCACAGTGTAAAAAAGATGTTGAGATTCTAGAAAAAGTGCAGAAAACAGCAATGAAGATTATTAGGAGACTGGCAGCTAAAACATATGAAGAACAGTTTCTGGAATGGGATATGTCTAGTCTTATGAAAAGAAGGACTGGGGGGGGGCATGATAGCAGTGTTCTAATATCTCAGAGGCTGCCACAAAGAAGAAGGAGTCAAGATATTTCACTTGAAGGCAGGACAAGAAGCAATGGGTGGAAACTAATCAAGGAGTAAAGCAACTTAGTACTAAATAGAAATTTCCTGACTGTTAGAACAATTAATCAATGGAACAACTAGCCTCCAGAAGTTATGAATGCTCCAAAACTGAAGTTTTCAAAAAGATGTTGTCTAACCATTTGTCTGAAGTAGTTTAGGGTTACTGGGTACTTGAGAGACCACCTACTGCCAATTACCTCCCAAACACCTATCAGATCCCACAGACTAGGCCTCCTCCGAATTCCATCCGCCGGCCAATGCCGATTGTCGACCACCCGGAGGAGGGCCTTCTCTGTGGCTGCTCCGGCCCTCTGGAACGACCTCCCTGTGGAGATCCAGACCCTCACCACCCTTCAGGCTTTCCGCAAAGCCGTCAAAACCTGGCTGTTCCAACAGGCCTGGGGCTGATGAGTTCCCATCCCCACTCGAATTGTGTGGCTATTGATTGCTTTTAAATTGTTTCCGTATTTGTTTGTTTTTGTTTTTGTTTTTTGCTTTTTTGTCTGTATTATTCCCTTCCCCTTCGGTTTGTTAGCCACCCTGAGTCCCTCCGGGAATAGGGCGGCATACAAGTGTAATAAACCTTGAAACCTAGGGTTTCCTGCCTAAGCAGAGGGTTGGACTAGAAGTCCTCCAAGGTCCCTTCCAACTCTGTCATTCCATTCTATTCTATCTTTTGAAGTGATGGCCTTTTTTTTAAAAAAAAAATGAGCATCTCACCTGATTTTAAAAACTGCTAATTTCTTGTGTAGGAAGCTGCTTGCAGGATGTGTCAAGAAATTCCCATTAGAAGGATGGAAATTTACATGCACACAATTTTTTCCATTATGAAGAATTCTGGAACAAGCCATCTTGGGTATTCTTATGTACAATGCCCTGTTAAAATGTTTTGTTTATAAAATTGCATCAAAATCCAAGGCAGACAAATATGGCAAATAAGCAACGCGCAGTTGAAGGGACCTAGTTATTATTTTCCTCTTGAAGATACAATACTTGCAATTTTAAACCCTATATCAAATACCGGTAGCTGCGTATTTTTATTTGACCGATTGATAATAGACGGCCCTTTCCTTCTGGTGACTGTAGCCCTCATTGCATCCTGACCTTAAGTGGCTGATACCCATCTCTTTTTAATTAATTGAATGATTAAAAACATTGTTGCTGTGATTAAATGCCTTACGTCTCAGGCAACTTGCACAAAGTAATGTTATTATGTATGATTAAGACCGTGAGATCTATGCAGATACTACATAAGCATATTTAAGACATGATTCCAAATGTCTAGTAGACTAGCCTCCTTAGCGAAAGCCATACACAGGGTGCTTTTAAATTTTTGGAAAGGAAAATGAATCGGAATTGAAAAACTCGGCTTCTCTGTCTGACTCTGAAATGAAAAAACCCATTCATGCAAAAAGTGGGTAAATTGGTTATATTTTTTATAATGCCAGGCCTAAGTTAATTCCATCCCATTTTAGCAACCTTAAATGTTTCTTAAAGCACTGCGTGAAGGTTTATATACATTTTCATAGCAATTTTTATTTCGCACATTATGGTGCACCGCCGTGTTTATCACTTAGTTTTTAGGCCTTTTCTAGTTACATTCCTTTTTTTTTTTGGCCCTAATTTCCCATCTTATATAAGTATTTGCATGCAGACTTTTCAAATAAAATAATTTGGGTGGCTGATTTCCCTTAATGCATTCTTAACATATGTCTTGATTAGAAGGTGACGTTTCCCAATGCCACCCTGAAAGCCCGTTTCTTCCATCGAAGTGAAGCAGCCTTTCTGGGTTTAAATACACAAGGAACTCATTTTTGCCCAAAGCTATTTCTAAGGGATGCTATTTATCAAACTTTGTCTAAGTACAGGTAGTCCTCAAATGAGGACTACAATTGAGCCCGGAATTTCTGTTGCGAGACAGTTGTTAAATGCATTTTATGATCTCTCTTACCATAGTTGTTAAGTGAATTACTACAGTTGTTAAGTTAATAACATGGTTGCTAAGTGAATCTGGCTTCCCCGTTGAGTTTCGCTTGTCAGAAGGTTGCAAAATGTGATTGCATGGCCATGGGACACTACAACCGTCATAAATATGAGCCATTTGTCAAGGTTGTGAATTTTGATCATATGATCATAGGACAATGGTTGCAAGTGTGAAAATTGGCCATAAGCCATTTTTTCCAATGTCATTGTAACTGTGAACAGTCACTAAATGAACTGTTGTAAGTTGACGACTACCTGTAATAAACAATAATGTACATACAACATGTGTAAAGACAAACTTGGAGCTATGAGTGCAATAATGTGGTGGAATGATGAGCTAAAAGAGAAGAGGGATTAAAGAGACATGCTACCATGGAGTCTCTTCATGGGAGGAAACATCACAGACCAGTGAAGACTAGTGCAGACAGTCTGACAAGACTCCTGTAGTAGAAGTGATGTCAGGGTTCCAAATAGCATCCAAAAATAAATCAGAGTCCAAGGCAAAGTATTGTTCAAAGTTCCAATGTATTAAGAGAGCCATGTTGGCACATCTGGGAAAACCCAAATCTGAAAGCTTACCGGTTTTCCCCACCCAGTTGAAGGCTCAAGATCTTGCCCCCACACCCACCAGTCCATCACACAGTCCAGTCTTCCACTGCCATGCTGGCAGTTCCACCCAGTTCCGGTTAGGTGCAGTGGTGCAAAGACAAAGGATGGCCTTGACTTTCTAGGAGGATTTTTGTTATGGCTACATAGCATCTCACTCCTTGCCATCCCTCCTCCCATTTTCCCACAGTAGAAAATGCATAGTAGATTAATAGAAAGTGTGGCAGGTCAAAGATCCACAAGAAAAGATGGCTGCAGGCCTGACAGTGATCAACAATAAAGTAAGTCTGTTGACTTATTCGAGTTGCTCTGGTTCCTTGAACCTAAAACATAATGTATACTACCCAAAAGGTCACCCATTCCAGATATGCCTCAGCAGAAGAATCAGACTGGGTGTATCCATCAATCCATTTGGGAGGCAATTTCTGCTTTTGTCTAAAAACAAATGTAGGAGTTCATGATGAATTTCAATGAGAAAATTTATATTTGATTGACCTCCTCCTTTTTAAAAAAATAAACTCCACTTCTAATTGTTTTCTTAAAATAGATTAAATCATGATACAATGATTGAAAACTAATAACAGAAAACTTTGGGAATGAAAATTCTAAGTACTGATTCTTCTATCATTGCTAGCTGTCAATCAGGGAAGCCTGCCAAATTCAAATTATTAATATTGGTAGGATAAGTTTGGTTTGGCAACTTTGAGGAATTCCATCTGTAATAAGGGTTGCCAGAGTTGCATTGGCCCTTCCAAGGTATTTCAATCCTGAAGTGTGGATTGAAATTGGAATGAACAGCAACTGCAAAATTAGGTTTCTTTGCAACCAATACCCCTTCAGAAAAATCCAGTTTCTCACTGCCTACCAGATAGACTTCTTTAAAAATTCTCACCCCACTCTGGGTCTCGCTAAACTAAAAAAAAAAGGGTAAATCAAAGATAACTGTTGGGAATACAATAACTATTTGCCTTTAAATTGCAGATTTGGATGTAGGAATGCTTATGCATGTTCCCCTTCAGATACTTCTAAAGTATGATTTCACTCCATTATCTTTCCTCAAGGCTTAATCATCCATCCAATGCAGACCCCTCACATCCTGGACATAAACTGTTTCAACTCCTCCCCTTGGGATGGCACTATAGGACTTTACATGCCCAAACCATTAGACACAGGGACAGTTCCACACACCCACACACCCCGTGGCATCACTCTACTGAACTTTTAATTGTTACAGTGGTGTGTAATGTCTATGTCTATTTACTCATGGAATGTGGCTGAAGTATTATTATTTATCCTTATTATTTTCTTTGTTCCAGATGTTAAATTGGTGTGATGATGATGATGATGATGATGATGATGATGATGATGATGATTCTGTTGCTTTGCATATGCAGAGTGCTTCTATACCGAGACCAATTCCTTGTGCATTGAATCACATTTGGCTAAATAAAGTTCAGCTCAACTCAGTTTACTTTAATTCAGTTCAATTCAATGTCTCTCATTGTGTGTTTCTAATCCTAACTCTTACTCATTCTTCTTGTTCTTTGATCCTGAACATTCTTAATCTCTAATTTCCAGATGTGGAAACTGTGCTTACATTCAGAACTAACTGATGTGGCATGGAGCAGTCGCCTATCTGCATGGGATATTTGCTTTTATTGATACATTTTAAAATGATTTTTAGCAGCCATGTCCCTCCTCTGATTCATTTTTAGATTAGTTAGTACCCTTAGTTACTTCTTTTGTTATCTTTGTAAGCCGCCCTCCTTCTGTGATAGTCATGACAATCAGCGGGAAAACCAGGAAGAGAAATTAGGGAAAATGGACATCAGAAAAACTTGGAGCCCTATGAGCTTGGAGAACAGGCCGGGGGGCGAAAGCCATTCTCCCTCATTCCCTACCCCCTTGCCCACTTTTTGTACTACCCATGGGTGGCAAGAGAAGGAGGTAAGAGAAGGGGGAAGACAGGTCTTTTTTCTAACTAAGCACCAAAAAGACATCCTATCATAGAAGGTCAACTTTACTTCAGGGAACTAAGAGCCAAATCTATGGTAGTGGTCAGTTGTACTGCAGGACAAAACAACAACCTTTTAGTGAATCTGGGATGAAGCTGCAGGAAGACACACAATCATTGATCTTTCCAAAGAAAAATCAACATCTGCATGTTCAATATTCCCCAGAACAACTGGCAGTCCTTGGAAGCTTTCATCAATGGCAAAGAAAAATGTGGAAAGAAAGATGGAATAAGACTTTTTCTGGATGGATCCTTTGATTGCTTCATGGGACCGAAGAATTGAAAAAGGACCTGGGAATCTCCTGTTACGAGTATTGACACCAAACATGTTGTTCACCGCCTGCCTCTTTCCTCCTTCCATTTTTGGTGGTTAGAAAGCAGTATTGCAAACAAACTCTGCCCACAGACT
The DNA here is from genome assembly GCF_009769535.1 of Thamnophis elegans. Classification (NCBI taxonomy): domain Eukaryota; kingdom Metazoa; phylum Chordata; class Lepidosauria; order Squamata; family Natricidae; genus Thamnophis; species Thamnophis elegans. The sequence continues at coordinate 58,066,384 of NC_045550.1, forward strand.
GGAATTCGATCCTAACTGGCTCAAGGTTGACTCAGCCTTTCAGCCTTCCAAGGCTGGTAAAATGAGGACCCAGATTGTTGGGGGCAATAGGCTGACATTGTAAACTACTCAGAGAGTGCTGTAAAGTATTATGGAGTGGTATATAAATCTAGGTGCTATTATTATTGCTATTTGTTGTGGATAGGACCTCTATTTTTCTTCATTGATAGAACAGAATAGGGACTGGAGATGTACTCAACACAGATTTTAGCCCGCATAGTTTTTTGGGGTAGAAGCATTTTAGGGGTGCCATACAGAAAAACATTATGACAGGAATCCTGCTTTTGTAGCTTTTAACAGCTGCATAATTGTATTACGAAAATATTATTTAAGGTACTGTACAGAAATTGCTACACTCATTCATTTTAACTCTAGATTTACATCTTTGTTAATTAATATAAGCGAACATAATTATTTCCATGATTTCATCTGAATGAAAACTCTTCTTTTGTGATCAAAGACATCTTCTTTACATTAACAGTTTCCCAATGAGGGGAAAAAAGAAGTGCATGAATAGAAGGGAAGAAAAAAAAATCTGTGAAATGCCTTTAATGGTGGTTAAGACTGACAATTAGAACACTTAATTTTCATTGTATGGCACCTGCCTTAGAATATTGCCATTATTTCAAGGAAATATTTTGCATTATTGATAGCTGAACTATCCGCAGATTCATTCAGTGCCAGGGAGACATCTGTGATGTTATATGACCTGATCACAAAGTCTTTTACAGTTTGTTTTTTCTATTACCCCTTTCAAAGATTTATAAACCAACTGTCTACATAAAGCTTCTCAAGATGGCTTATAACAAAATTCAAACTATAAGGCTACAATAAACTAAGGCAGCAACAAAAGGAGATGAAATCTGCAACTGAAACTAGTTAGTGATATATAGTCCAGTATAAACCTTGTTCATTTTACTATCCATATGAGCAAAGCAAAATTCTAAGACATGAAAAAAATAAGTTGAAAGGAAAAAAAGTCTGATCTTTATTCAAAATTTTTCTAATGTGGGATGCAAGTAGAGAGATGAAATTTCTTTTAATTTACATGGCCTTTTACAGAAATGTCCTAAAATAATCTGTATGATTTCTGCATAAAAACTAGGGTGGGCATGACCTGTGTGTGATGCATCTGGCCCAAGGGCTACCAGTTGATACCCCTGTTCTCGAACATTTTTTCAGTTTCCCAATCTGATCCATAGTCCTGGGATTTTTTCATGGTTTCCCATCCAAGTACTAATAGCATTTTGGGAAACTTGCCAATATCAGTTTGGATAGTTTCCCTGTTATGATTGTATCTACATATTAAGCGTGGTGTATATTTTGATCGTGAATGATTTTGATATATGCAGGTCTATATTTTACATTCCTCCGTTTTGAAGAAGAATGCATGAAAATACAATCTGATTTTCTCCCCTAGAAGTTCTTATCAAAAAGCAAGGCAATTTTATATTATTCAGTCTTCTGAGCAATCATCTTAAATATGCTTTACATTTTGCATGACCTAGATGTACAGCTGCAGTATTTCAAAAGAAGTAAATAGCAGATGCAATTTTAAATGTATAAACAATACAGTACTGATATAAACAAGATTTCAATTGTAGATGTACAAAGCATGTCAATTTTACCCTTTTTTAAGCATGAATCTGTTCTAGTTTCTTCCTCATTCTATAGATTAAAACACTGCATGGATGTATAAACAATATTGATATTTGTGATCTCAATTTCCCATATTGTATGCATTTAGCATTCAACATTATCAATATCAATATTTGAATAACCTTTTGATCAGGAAATTCAGAGGACTATGTCATTTGGAAACAAAATTGATCTACGATCTGTTATCTCCATATTAATCAAGGAATGCTTCAAATATCAGACCAAACTATACTTTTTACATCTGGCCTTTAATAATTTCAAATATTATAAGTTGACACTCAGCTTTTCATGTTAAGTCTTTGACATCCTTTGGTTTAACAGATTAACAAAGTTGGGAAGGACCTTGTAGGTCATCTAGTCCAACAGAGCTTGGAGGACCTTGTAGGTCATCTAGCTCAAGCAGTAGACCCTACACCATTTCTAACAAATGGCAGTGCAATCTCTTGTTCAAAGTTTCAAGTGACGAAACTCCCACAACTTCTGAAGGCAAGCTGTTCCATTGGTTGATTGTTCTCACTGTCAGAAAGTTCCTGCTTGTTTCTAGGTTGGATCTCTCCTTGGTCAGTTTCCATCCATTATTCCTTGTCTGACCTTCAGGTGCTTTGGAAAATAGCTTGACCCCTTCCTCTCTGTGGCAGCCCCTCAAATATTGGAACACTGCTATCATGTCTCCCCTGGTCCTTCTCTTTACTAGACTAGCCATGCCCAGTTCCTGTAACCGTTCTTCATATGTTTTAGTCTCCAATCCCCTAATCATCCTGATTGCTTTTTTCTACACTTTTACTAGAGTCTCAACATCTTTTTTATAGTGTCCAAAACTGGATACAGTACTCTAAGCGTGGGATTTATAGAGTGGTATTAGTACCTCAGTTTGTCTTGATTGCATCCCTCAGTTAATGCAATTTAGGATTGCATTGGCTTTTTTGGCTGCTGCTGCACACTCTGGCTCATATTTAGCGGGTTGTCCACTAAGATTCCAAGATCCCTCTCATAGTCACTGCTATTAAGCCCGCTTTCACCCAGTTTATATGTGTGTATATTATGTGTTCCTTACCTAAGTGTAGGACTTTACTTTTCTCTATATTGATTTTCATTTTGTTAGATAGGGCCCAGTGTTCACATCTGTCAAGATCCTTCTGGATCTTGAGCCTATCTTCTAGGGTGTTAGCTATTCCTGCCAGTTTAGTATCATCTACAAATTTGGTAAGTTCCCCTTCTATTACCTCATCTAAGTCGTTTATGAAGATACTGAGGAGTACTGGGCCTAAGACGGAACCTTGTGGTACTCCTCTGCTGACTTCTCCCCATGTAGACTTAGACCCATTAAGGACTACTCATTGAGTACAGTTTGTCAGCCAGTTGTGAATCCGTCTGGTGGTGAAGCTATCTATCCCACTTTTTTCTCGCTTACAAAGTGTTGCCAAAAAGAGTCCATGTAGCACAGCCTTTGAGGGAGGGGGCTGTACCTACCTCGGAAGTGGTTCAGAATAAAACATTGCTGAAAATTATAGCCAGCTTCTTTTTGACATTTTCTTCTTCAGTTGAGGTGAAATCCACTCTCTCTAAATAAGTGCGGGCAAATGCATTTCTCCATTGTCTTAGAAATAATGTTACTTTCCTAAACTGTACAAGGAGGTCAAGCTATTTTCGGTTGCTTCTCTGTAGAGAATTAATACTTTTTTTTGGTTCCGACTGTTATTTGAAGACGGTTCATCTTCAAATAAAATGTTTGCATAGCACAATATTATAATGCAACATGCTGTCATTCAGGTTAATACAGAATCATGCTCCAAAATGTATTATCTGTGTCAATATGAGTCAGATGCACCGAACTTTGTCCCATCCTATCAGTGGAAATGATATATTAGTATAGTTGTTTTATTCACTACATATAGGTGTCAGGGTTGAGGCTCCGAGGCCTGAGTTTTGAGTTTCCTCAAAGTTCCATTTTATTAGAGATGTCATATTGGCACATCTGGGAAAACCCGAATCTGAAAGCTGCCAGGTTTTTCCTACCCAAAGGAAAGTTCAAGTCCCTACCCAGCACCCACATGATCCAATCAGGCACCATCCAAATCATGAGTTACTTCCCAGTCACCTCATCACAGCTGCCAGTTGACCTTGGCTTTCTGAGAAAGAATGTTATTATGGCTACTTATCATCGACACTCTGTATAACCCCCCCCCCCTCCGCTTTTGAGCTACAAATCACCTTTTCATTGCTTTGGAAAGATAATAAACTTTAAAGTCCAGTCAGAGCTGAAAAAGTGAAACATCTTCAAAGAAAAATCACGGAAAGTCCAGTTGCCTCTTGAAAAGGCAACTTTTGGGCAACCATGATCTGGATGACTGAGAATCTCCGGACATTTAGCTATGTACTTTGGGATGAACATCCTTTGAATGGTGCAGGAGTATGAACGGATTTCCAGAAAAATTGTAGACTACAGATACCATTTGCACAGTTTAAGATGAAGACAATCCAGACTCATCCCCAACAACCTCTGCCTGTGTTCAACAGTGAAGGGACACAGGACACAAAACATCCTGCAGCCAAGAACACTCTACAACCATTTGAACTGCTCAGGTGACCCTGGGGGCACCGATAAACTTCCGAGTGGCCTCAACAACTCTCTGAAAGAATGCAAATGACCAGCTGTCTGCAAGGAGTATAAATCCTTCCACTCCCCACCATCCAGTTCTTGGATGAAAAGTGAAATGTCTTCAAAAGAAAAACTAGGAAGTCCAGTTGCCTCTGGAAAAAGCACCTTTGGGACGACCATGATCTGGATGACTGACGTTCTCCATAGACAAATACACTCTAAAAGAAAAAGTTGGCTCTAGAATGCTAGTTTCTGTCACTTTGCCATTGCGTTTGTTAACCCTCATAAAGCTCATCTGCTTATTATGCCATGAAAGTGCCTGCTAATTGTTTTCAGAGGACATTTCCACAGGACACAATGAGCATGTATTAGATCTTAATCAGCTATTGTATTGTTGTTGTTGTTAGTTGTGAAGTCATGTCCGATCCATCGCGACCCCATGGACAATGTTCCTCCAGAGATTCTATCCTCTGGAATCAATTTAAACTCACGCCAACTGCTTTGGTGACTCCATCCAGCCACCTCATTCTCTATCATCCACTTCTTCTTTTGCCATCAATCTTTCCCAGCATTAGGCTCTTCTCCAGTGAGTCCTTCCTTCTCATCAGGTGGTCAAAGTATTTGAGTTTCATCTTCAGGATCTGTCCTTCTAAAGAGCAGTCAGGGTTGATCTCCTCTAGGACTGATCAGTTTGATTGCCTTTCAGTCCAAGGGACTCACAGGAATCTTCTCCAGCACCATAGTTCAAAGGCCTCAGCTATTATATATCTGGATGCAATCTTACATGCCTCTGACAATATGATGACATACAGGTAGTTGACGACCTACATCATTATTAGCAACCATTTGAAATTACAGTGTATTGAAAAAAATGACTTATGACCAGCCCTCGCACATATGACCATCGCAGCACCCCTACAATCATGGGATCAAAATTTTGTTCTTGGCAACTGCCATGTATTTTTAATATTTGCAGCATCCGAAAGTACTGGGGTCACTTTTCACAATCTTGCCTACCAGCTTTCAACAAGCAGTGTCAATGAGGAAGGTAGATTTGCTTAACAACTCCAGGATTTACTTAAAAGCTTCAGTGATTCACTTAACAGAGGTTGGGGGGGAAGTGTTGTAAAATTGGGTGCATTTAATAGCTGCCCTGGCTTGTCCCAATCGTGCATCAAAGACCGCCAATACTCTATGCATTACAGAATGCTCCCAAGTAAACTCTCCTTTTTTTACTGATGCAAACAGGTTCAGTAGCATTTCAATTATTTTTAAAGCAGCTCAAATGCATCTTCTTGAGGAACATATTCTAACCGTGGGTGTCTCAAATATGGTTCTGCATCGAGGGGCAGACATAATTGCGGTAGAAAATGAAATGAGGATTAACATTTTAAATTATTGGTCGAAATAATATTCTTTTCGCTGGTTTGGTTTCTTGAGTTTTAGTAGATAATTTGATTCCTAAATAGAGAGGTTCTGTTGTGCAATGCCTGAAGCAATACAAATATTCACAAGAAACATTATTAGCTTTGGGCTATGACTAGGTCCAAGGCAAAGCGAAGGCAGGGAACCTCAGGTATATTGAAGGGCAAGAGTGACAGACTTGTCTGCCAAGATGGATTTATCTTGGTAGCCTGTTCATTCCATTGCAGCTACATGTTTAAGTGAAATTTCACAAGTCAGGAGAACATATGCCAGTGTACTTTAACAGAATATAGATTTAAAGATATCCCATAAAAAAAGATTAAGATTAAGATTAAGATTTAGTTTATTTGTATGCCGCCCTTCTCTGGGAAGGACTCAGGGCGGCGAACAACTCAAAAGGGGAAAAGGGGATACAAACACAATACACATAATTATAATACACAAGAGTCATACAGCCATACAAGTCGAGAGGGGAGGGGAACTCATCAACCCCAGGCCTGCCGGCACAGCCAGGTTTTAACAGCTTTCCGGAAGGCCTGGAGAGAGGTGAGGGTCCGAATCTCCGCGAGGAGTTCATTCCAAAGGGCCGGAGCTGCTACAGAGAAGGCCCTCCCCCGGACATCAACTTTGTCCAGGGCTCATCCTTTCTTACACAGTACTTTTTATAAAAGTAGCTGATATCTTCAATGGTGGGATCCTGCCAGTTTAACAACTGGTTGGGCGATCACGCACTTTGTGTGCACTTTGCATGCACTTTGCACGCACTTTGTGCACACACACACCTGATGCGCACTGCACATGCATGCAGAGTTTTAAGACAACTTGCCTTCCATGTTACTGCTGGGGAGTAACACAGCTGGGGCGCAGCAATCCACTCTGCCTTGTGAATCAGCTGAGAAGATATAGGTTAGTAAAGCATAGGGGTGAACAAACAGGCCCCACCTGATCATCAGACGGAACCGGTTCGCTCCCAGCTGATCGTCGGAGCTACTGGTTCACCCGAACCAGTCTGAACTGACTGAATCCCACCCTGGATGTCTTTTTATAGATCACAATCTATATCTCCATCCATAATTACATTTCCAGGCATACAAGTTCTTTCTATATCTAATATTTATTGCCAGGTAACGTTGAAGTAATTTCCTTAAATGTCTTTAAATGTTGTTATTCACAATGTTATTGAATCTGAACTTAGTATTGATATTGTTTTACCGTGGCCTTTAGGTTTTAGCAATTTTATCCACTGGGTGTTTGTGTACCTTTAACCATAGTAATAATGAATCTGAATAGGTCATGAAAACAACCTTCATTTCAATCCCAGATACAGGATAATGGAATCAGATGACACTTGACTTTAATTTTTCTTATTACAAAGCCTTTCACCCCCTCCCCCTTTTTTTTCTGATGCCTGTGTTGCTCTCCAAGAATTCTGTGAAGTCTCACTAATGTATGTTGAAAATGACGTAGTTAGAGCTCAGCTCTATCTACTCCCATTGGTCATTTTTAAATTCTTTGGGCACATCCCTCCCCTCTAGATGTTGGAAACCTCCTTTGATGATGATTTTGGTCTGAGATCAGAGGTGGTTTCCTACCAGTTCGCACCTATTCGGTAGAACCGGTTCGTCAAATCTACCGAACCGGTTAGAAGAGGTTCCACCAGTGGACCCGGAAAGCAGGCCACACCTACAGAAGAGGTTCCAAACTTTTTTGAAACCCACCACTGGTCCTTGGATATGATTATTCTACACTATCACGCTCATATTTATAAAACTCAGCACCTCTGTGAAAGGTGAGGATGACTACTGCATTTGTGGTGCAATCAGAACATTGCGTGTATTGAAGTTGTTTTAACGCAAACCAAAGATGCCTTTTAAAAAACAAGTTTACCTCATATTCTTATGCATGCCAGTGCTGGGTGTGAGGTAATTTAAGGTGGTTCTGACAAGTGTTGTCGACATCTTCATATCTGGTCACATGGGCGGCAAGCCACTCCCATCCAGTCACATGGGCAGCAAGCCACTCCCACAAAGGAGGCCACACCCATAGAGTAGGTTTGAACAATTTTTGAAACCCACCACTGTCTGAGATGCAGGAAAGATTGGCTGTCTGACTTTCACAGAAGCATCTGCTTCTATGATACCTGACAAGGGTTTTGCAAAGTGGCATTCAAGCATTATTTTGAAATGCTTACATATAGAGGCCAGGTGTACTTCTTAGGTAAAAGTTCCCCTCGCACATATGTGCTACTCATTCCCGACTCAAGAGGGCAGTGCTCATCTCTGTTTCAAAGCCGAAGAGTCAGCACTGTCCGAAGATGTCTCCATGGTCATATGGCCGGCATGACTAAATGCTGTTACCTTCCCACCAAAGATGGCCCCTATTTTTCTAGTTGCATTTTTACATGCTTTCCATCTGCTAGGATGGAAGTAATGGGAGCTCACTCCATTATGCAGCACTAGGGATTCAAACAACCAAACTGCCCACCTTTCTGATCGACAAGCTCAGGGTCTTAGCCACTGAGCCACCACATCCTTTGGTGTACTTCTTAAAACACATTAAACTTTTAAAAAATGTTTAGTTTTTTTAAAGAATTGTAGACCAATGTTGTTTTTTATTTGTTTAAAAAAAACCAGTGTTGCAATGCTATTAAAAAGAAAATTGACTTAAATCCAGAAAGACAGCCAGGTTTTCCTAGCTGTGTTTGAAATAAGTGCATTGCCAATTTTCTCCTATTTTTACCTTACCAGCTTTTTTTGATGCTGGGGTGTGGGATGGGAGCTTTTAATGATTTCCACTGTTATCAACATTTTATATGCTCAATGGGATAACTCTGGGTGCTTTTAGCAGTAGCCACTCTCGGCTTTCAATGTTGTTTCCCCCCCGCCCCCCAGGACTTTGCCACTTTGAGATGTTTAGTGAAATTGATCAAAGATGCGGCCAGATTCTTCTCCCAGGCTGAGTGATAAGTCAAAGAAAAAAGGGACATGGATGGAGCAAAAGAGAAAGTACCCCTTTCTTCCACACCATGTCCCCCAGAGATGTTATTCAGCGGGTTCTGACCAGTTCTGGAGAACCGGTAGTGGAAATTTTGAGTAATTCGGAGAACCGGTAAATACCACCTCTGACTGGCCACGCCCACATCTATTCTCTGCCTTCCCGAGTCCCAGTTGATCGGGAGGAAATAGGAATTTTACAGCATTCTTCCCCTGCCACGCCCACCAAACCATGCCCACAGAACCAGTAGTAAAAAAAATTGAATCCCACTACTGATGTCCCCCCTGAAACCCTCCATTTCATCTTACAACTATGGCTATGGCTAAGGTTATAGAGCTTAAATAAAGGTCTACTGAATTTCTGAAACCTACACTCCAAAGAGCCATATTAATGGGGCAGCGGAAGACCCAAAATTATATAGGAGGGAGCTGTTTTGATCTGTTGTGACAGCTCTTTCCCACCTCACACTATATCCTAGTTTCACATTTGGCCAATTTAGTCATGTGCCTCATCTATCTTTTTTTTAAATTTATGGTTTACTTATAGATACTTTAAGAGATCTGACATCTCAGTTTTTCTCCCCCATTTTATTGTTATTTCTCCATAAATCACTTTTGGATCACGAAGAAAGCAAGAATTTAAAATGCCACATGCATTCCTGTGATGGCACCCTGATTGATAAGAGAGATAATATGCATAATTTCTAAGGTTTAAAAATATTATACTATAGCTGTCATTCCAGAATCTGTTCATGGTAACCAAGGCAACATGACTCTAAAATTCGATGGATGGACAAAGTGTGGACTTATAAGGCATAACATAATTATGTGCATCTCTTAAAGATTTCTTCTGGTCCTGGATTTCAGATTACTTCTAAGAATGTTTCACGAACATCCAGCCTATGTATAGAATCAATATATAGAATCAAGATCATGTGAAGTGTTAATACCATTTTATAATGCCTTGGTAAGGCCACACTTGGAAGTTTTGGTTGCCACAATGTAAAAAAAGATGTTGAGAGTCTAGAAAAAGTGCAGAGAAGAGCAACAAAGTTGATTAGGGAACTGGAGGCTAAAACATATGAAGAACGATTGCAGGAACTGAGTATGTCTAGTTTAATGAAAAGAAGGATTAGGGATAACATGATAGCAGTGTTCCAATGTCTCAGGGGTTGCCACAAAGAAGAGGGAGTCAAAGTATTCTCCAAAGCACCTTTAGAGCTGCTTGGGTGGAAACTAATCAATGAGAGAAGCAACTTAGAACTAAGGAGAAATTTCCTGACTGTTAGAACAATTAATCAATGGAGCAACTTTCTTCCAGAAGTTGTGAATGCTCCAACACTGGACGTTGTTAAGAAAATGTTGGATGTCCATTTGTCTGAAGTGGTGTAGGGTTTCCTGCCTAAGTAGGAGGTTGGACTAGAAGACCTTCAACGTCCCTTCCAACTCTGTTATTCTATTCTATATTTGTTTCTGTTCCTGCTATTAGCTTCGTCCTCACCTCTAATTTCCACATATTTGGAAGATGGTTTAAATCTCTCTGTGTGTGACCATTTTCTGCTATCTAGCAATCAATAATTTCGTTGGAAGTTCTTGGAAATAAAGCATTCAAATTTAAGACTTCTACCTATCAGCAAGCTAGCAAAATGCTGTTTAATCCATAATTTTAATAACAAACAGAGACATTAAATGATCTCGAAGCAGCTGACCCTGCTACAGTTGGCATTATCACAACATTTTCAAATTCTTCTTGTTGCACATCCCATTATCTTGTGAGTATCGACCTTTTTCAAGTGCCTTGAACTCCACTTGCTCTATCCCCAAGTGTTCCATTGTTGGAGATCTGAGGAAGGCTTGCAAAAGCATTTATCTAGATTTATACCAAAACTTTCCCAGGAGGCTCGTTGTGTTCTGCTGAAGAATAACCTACACTACCTTCTTGATCAACCTGAAAGGGTTGGAAAGGAAGTGGTGCCCTTGACTTTGTACCTCCTGTTTAAATTAAAATTCATTCTATTCTAGAGATCTAATTTCTGAACAAAGCTATAGAGGTAGATCTTCTCTCTTTCTTTTATGTGTGACCTTATCTTCAAACTAACTTAGCTAAGTTATCATCCCATGTACTCCACTCCTCTACTCGCAAAGCCTTATTCCACCAGGCTCGAAACTTTGGGCTTGGACAACCTAGAACTACACGGCCTATGGTCTGACATAAGTGTAGTACACAAAATTGTTTGCTACAATGTCCTACCTGTCGACTACTTCACCTTCAACCACCATAATACACAGACAAACAATAGATACAAACTCAAGGTAAACTGCTCCAAACTCGATTGCAGAAAATACCACTTCAGCAATGCCTGGAATGCTCTACCTAACTCTGTTGTTACATCCTCAAACCCACATAACTTTAACCTTAAACTGTCTAGCATGGACCTCACCCCTTTCCTAAGAAATCTGTAGGGGGCAAGCATAAGCTCACCAGCGTGCCTATTGTCCCTGTCCTACTATCCCCATTTATTTGCCCCCATTTCCTGTATTCTTATCCATGTTTATTCTTATTCCTGTTATCTTGTACATGAGTGATCAAATAAATAAACCAACCAACAAACAAATACATAAATAAATTCCTGAAGGCTGTTACATGATAAGAATCAAAAGTAGGCTTATGATTTTAGGAGCAACCTAGCAAGTTAATTTTTTGAAGGTTTCTTATTGTTGTTGGGTGCTTCTTACAATTCATGCATAGAGAAGTTTGTCAGTTAATATTTTTGTTTCCTGATCAATAATTCCTCAATCATGAATAAAATAAAGGGAAGGTTTTACTATTTGGAGAAGAACTGCTGTTATATACCAGCATATATTAAAATGATCAATCCCAATTTTATTTTTTAGAAAGATCTCTCTTTACTGGATTACTATGTTTTAGGTTATCTACTACAGAAGAACAGCTTTTGAACTATTCTTGTCTTTTGTCAGGGAGCCCTCTACTGACCCAAAATGTATTCTGTGTGAGCCAATGTTTTGTTAAAGTGTCTTTTTAAAACCCATAGATGCTAGCTTTGCAAATCAAAACTGCTAATAATAATCGTATTTTTTTCCAAAACAAAATAACATATAATAATAATCATATTGGGTTTTTTTTTTAAAAAAAAAACAATTGAAATCAAAGGACTGTGAAATGTTATAAATAGATTTTGGGAAATGCATGTTCTTCAATGCTAACTAAAAGTCTCTCCACAATTTTTTCCCCTGTTATTGATTTAGCTATATATTTTCCTTGTTTGTCCTTTACAATATAACCACATCTAATTAGGGGGCAGGTGTCCCGTGAATCTTTTATTCCTGTCTTCTACTCACTTGGCTGGGTGTATATATCCATATGTTTACTGAAGAAAAGGAAAAAATACATCCCGAAGATGGAATGGTGACTTAGCAGAGAATAACTACATTCAAATAAATAAGAAAGAATGATAATAGATTCTCCATTTGCAGCATGTTCAGCTCTATGCACCCATGCAGGAAAAAATAGAATAGAATAGAATAGAATAGAATAGAATAGAATAGAATAGAATAGAATAGAATAGAACAGAACAGAATAGAATAGAATAGAATAGAATTCTTTATTGGCCAAGTGTCATTGGGCACACAAGGAATTTGTCTTTGGTGCATATGCTCTCAGTGTACATAAGGAGAATAACATACATTCATCAAGAATAAAAAGATACAACAGTGATATCAAGGTTACTAATAAGCTATCAAATTGTACTAGGAAACAAATGAAAACAATACAAATTGAAAGATACAAGCAGTATGGTTATAATCATGAATGGGGAAAGAGATACTAGGAAGGAAGAGAAGAATAATAGCAATAGCAATAGCAGTTAGACTTATATACCGCTTCATAGGGCTTTCAGCCCTCTCTAAGCGGTTTACAGAGTCAGCATATTGCCCCCAACAACAATCTGGGTCCTCATTTTACCCACCTCGGAAGGATGGAAGGATGAGTCAACCCTGAGCCGGTGAGATTTGAACAGCCGAACTGCAGAACTGCAGTCAGCTGAAGTAGCCTGCAGTGCTGCATTTAACCACTGCGCCACCTCAGCGCCTATTAATAGTAATAGAGTCTTGGTAAATTATTTGACAGTGTTGTGGGAATTAATTGTTAAGCAGAGTGATGGCATTCGTGGAAAAACTGTCCTTGTGTCTAGTTGTTCTTGTGTGCAGTGCCCTATAGTGTTGTTTTGAGGGTAGAGGGTACATATATATTTATATGCTGGTCTTGTTGTATTTTGGTCTTTTCCCATGCAATCTTACATCCCAGGACACCCTTTAACTAACTTTTCAACAACATTGTAAATTATACAATTCACAATTATGCAATGTGCACTCTAACATAGGTGGTGGTTAGAGTGCAGCACTGCAGGCTACTTCAGCTGACTGCTAGCTGCAGTTTGGCAGTTCAAATCTCACCAGGCTCAAGGGTGACTCAGTCTTCCATCCTTCCGAGGTTGGTAAAATGTGGGCCCAGATTGTTGGGGGCAATAGGCTCACTCTGTAAACCGCTTAGAGAGGGCTCTAAAAGCACTATGAAGCTGTATATAAGTCTAAGTGCTATTGCTATTGCTATATCAAATGCTGTATGAAAATTCAATCAAAATAAAATATTCTACTCTGATGTCTCTCTCACTTCCACACTTCTTACTTTTACAACAATTAATTTCAAGGTGCCTTCTAGCGAGAATTAACTTTCTTTTGCAGAACTTTTCTTCCCCTCTTCCTTCACAGAAGATGACAATTCATCCTGCGTTTTCCCTAATCTTCCATGTTATTTAGCTATAACCCTTCTCAGAAATTCCTCCATTTACGTGATTCTATAATGTTCTTTGCTTCTGTACTCCAAGGGCGTGTCATGCCCAGTGGTTGGTTCCTACCAGTTCGACCCGGTTTAGGAGAACTGGTAGTGGTTTGGTGGCCTGGGTGACTGGAACTGGCAGCAACCCAGGCCCGCCACACACTCTAGGTGGCGCCATCTTTTTTTTCAGTTCTGCGCATGCGCAGAACAATTTTAATTACATTGTGCACACAAGTGAACCGGCAGTAGTGCTTGCCGGAACCCATTTCCTGGTATTGCCCTACATTTATTCTCTGTGTTTTTGTCTGAAGACTTCTTTCAGATATTTTTAAATCTCTCCTTTCCAGATAACTTTGCAATCTCATATTGTTTCAGATGCATCTGTTCAGATTATTAAAAAAAATAGTCCTTTTTAAAAATCAGATAAAGCAGACTTATTCGCAAAAGTGAATCTTCCAAAGATAGTTCTTTATCAGTTTATGTGAAACAAAGGAACTTGAAATGTCTCATGAGATTTAGTTTATTTTTCCCTACATTACATTGCATTAAATATATTTAATGTAACCTCGGAGTACCTTAGAGATAAAAGAAGAATAATTCTACGCTTCACTCCCTGTCTTTCCTCTCTTTTTAAAAATTTATTCTTTTATGGATTTTAAAATAATGACAGAGAAATGGGGGGAAAGCTCACAAAGATAAAAAATACATGCATTGTGGGGAAAAAAGAAAAAAAGTTCTAATTTTTTAAAGCGACAAAATACACTAAAGGAAAAGAAAAAAGATATATCATTCTGGCTGCAAATAGTTACAATTCTATACTTCTTATGGACAAAACATTATATTATGCATTTTATTTTCCTTTTAATCTTTTTCCCTCCCGTTATATATAAATAATAGTAAAAGGTTAAAAAAAACAACCCTCTGGAAGCATTAACTAAACATTATGTCAATTGGTAGAACATACTACTGTTCTAAAATCAACTCTAAGTAAAATATTAAAGATAAACATATCCAACCAAAAAAAATGTTTTAGCTTATGCCTAAATGTCTGTGAAGATTGTCAGTCATCCAGGTCATGGTTGTCTCAAAGCGGCTTTTTCAAAAGATAACTGGGCTTTCTTTGTTTTTCTGCGAAGATTTTCACTTTTAATCCAAGAAGCTTCTTCAGTTCTAAAGAAGCTTCTTGGTTGAGAAACAAAATATCTTCACAGAAGAACAAAGAAAGCCCAGTTGTCTTTTGAAAAAAGCATTTTTGGGATAGCTTATCTCTCCATTTCCATAAAGCCACTAGCATATGGATCAGGAAAATATGTTCCAAAGATAGAGTGACGTTATTAAAAATACTTGATTTTATATCACTGCGTACCTATTGTCAACAGAATTTGCAAGAGGACATGTTCATTTATTTTCTCTTCTCAACCTTTTCACATAAGCTGCATATTTTGAATCCCTGCCAATGAACAGTCAATGCATTCTACTTCTCAAAAACCAAAATGACACCATCTTTTACCTTCCATTCCTCCAATCTTTTGGAGACATGCTAATCTCTCAATATCAAATGTGTCAAACTCAGATTTTCGACATATGGCCCTGCTAATAAGTAACGATCTCCACTGGTAACTTTAAAGAGTAGAGTTCTAGACACATTTATCTTGCTATCTATGCCAGGCTGTGTTGGGAAAAAGTCACTCAATAAATGTCAACAACTGGAAAGAATTCAAATACTTGTTGAGTTTCCAAAGTAAGTTTACAATGAATCACTGGTCTCCAGTAACTGGAACAAGACCAAGAGCCTCAGTGTGACATACAGTAGGTCTTGTAAAGGTAAAGGTTCCCCTCGCATATATGTGCTAGTTGTTCTTGACTCTAAGGGGCGGTGCTCATCTCCGTTTCAAAGCCGAAGAGCCAGCATTGTCCAAAGACATATCCATGGTCAAGTGGCTGGCATGACTTGATCGAAGGTGCACAGAACACTGTTACCTTCCCACCAAAGGTGGTCCCTATTTTTCTACTTGCATTTTTACATGTTTTCAAACTGCTAGGTTGGCAGAAGCTGGGACAAGTAACGGGAGCTCACTCCGTTACGCAGTTCTAGGGATTCGAACTGCTGAACTGCCACTCTTTCTGATCGACAAGCTCAGTGTCTTAGCTACTGAGCTACCGTGCCCCTAGTTCTTGTACAGAATGTTAATCAAAGACAGTTGAAACATGCACACATATAGCAAGGTCTCAAAAGAATTGCAAACCATACAACTACAAGAGAGGAGGAATGGGTATCCTTTAAAATATGATGCAGACTATAGTTGTATCCTTTGAAATTCTCAAATGCATTTTGATGTGCAGGGAGCGCTGAGAAGTTAATTATTATTCTAACACAATAACCTTGGATTAGCTATGGAAAGAGTAAAAGAGATAAGAAGGCAACCACCTCTTTGAGTCTGATATTTCTCCCAAAGGACATTCATTTTTTTTTAAAGGAATGAAGAATAATTTACATGATATCTATAAGTTAAGTAACCTACAGGTATTTAACGGCATTGACAACACTGGGAAAAAATTCCGGCACTATTGATCATCTGTTTTGGACTCTCATACAAACATATACTGTTTAAATGGTCCAGAAATTCTCTGCACTGCTTGTTTGGGTGTCTGCATTTATGCAGGGATATTATGTTCCTCTCCCATTGATATCAATGGTCCTTTTGTACCCTTAGCCGTCCCCTTCATTTGTAAAGTGAAGCTGTGCAGGCCATTTAACCTGGTCTTCAAAACTACCTTGCTGTATTCCAGGTGAGGCATCCATCATTAAAGCTGAAGCGTTTATGTGCCGGTCCAGATGCCTTAATGGGAACATCGCTTATTTAGGGGGAAAGTACCCAGTGGATTATGTTAGAATGCACCTGAGTGTCTGATTCTTTTTTTTTTCCCTTTTCTTTTTCTTTCCAGTTGACAGGAGAAGCAATTTTGCAAATTGCTAGCAAGCCAGTTCTGCCTTTTAATGCCCTGGATATTGCATTGGAAGTTCAGAAAAACCTGCAAGGTAATTTCTACCGTGGTCTAAGGAATTTCAGCAAATGTATTGCTTTCCCTCTGCTTGAGATGGCAAGTTCCTGCTTCTCTCTGCTGTAAACAAACAATGTGTGCCTATTTTATTAATCCCAATATTTATTTATTTATTTTTAAGCTGTGTGTCAGGGCTTGTGCCTTGGTGGTAAATTAAGTATCATTTTCAGCAAATTTATTAGAAACATAAATGGTTTATATAGACACAGTTAAGCAATAATTACTGTAAACATTTCAGTGAATGATAAATACCATTTTAAGGGTTGCAGGCAGGTTTTTTTTTGTTTGTTTTTTTGTTTATTTCCCCTCCCCTTCTATACAGGGAAGCTGGCAAATCGGAAGAAAAAGTAAACGAGGCACTGAACTCTATGGTTCTTGAAGGCTGCGTAATTTTCCCAGTTTGAAAACTGGCCATCAATGCTTATTTATTGCAGCACGTCATATTGGCAACGGATCAGTCCAGCTCACCTCTCTTCTCACAGCCACTAGGAAGCAGGATAATTTAGTGCCAAATAATTTGCCCGGCTTGATTTATCGTCCCCCTTCTTGAAAGCTCTGTGTTAGAAATGAATGACCTTCATCTGGGTATTAAGATGAGGGGGCAATAAAATTGGGAAGACCTTTTCCTCCTTAAGGAAACCAAACAGAGGGCAAGACTCAGGATAATGCAACTGGTGTGTGTGTGTGTGTGTGTGTGTGTGTTTGTGTGTGTGTGTGCGCGCATGTGTGTTTTCAGGACTGGAGCTTTGAAAATAAATCCAAACTTCACACTGAGAGCTACCAATTCTGTGACAAAAATCCAGTTGGCTACTAGATCAGGGGTGTCAAAATCCCCCCCCCCCCAGCCAGATCCCGTGGGCTGGATCTGGCTGGGGGGGAGGTGGTTAGATGGAAACAATGAAGGACCAGCCCGCGGTGCCTCTGTCAGTGAAAAAGGAACTCAGGAGGGCTGTGGGGAGCCCTCCCGAGCTCCGTTTTCACTGGCAGTGGGTTGAAGGAGGCTGTTGCAACCAAAAATGGAGCTCGGGAGCCTGTTTTCACTGGCAGAGTCCTCAGGCCACCACAGGCACCACCAACACAAGTGGTCGAGCTGGCAATGTCCACCCTGGCCACGCCTACTCCAGAAACCTCCCCAGATCAAACACAATCCTGAGGTGGCCCTCAATGAAATGGAGTTTGACACCCCTGTACTAGATGGAAGTCATGAGAATATTTTGCCACTGCCATCTAGTGATTGTTCAGAGTTTTGCAATGCAGATATTGTAACAATCTTGGGCTTACTGTTCAACACTTTATTACCATGGAGTTAAAGGTAAACAAGTTAGCCATTGAGTTAGCCTTGACAGCTAGTGACTGAATTTATGCAGTTTTCTCGGCAGCATTCCAGATGACATTTCCCATTGCCTTCTTCTGTTGTGTGTTTTGACTAGCCACCAACCCTGGATCTGGGTTCCATGTGGTCTTCCTGCCCTCCAACGTAAGCTGACCAAGCTAAGCTTCTGCTATCAGCAAAGGTCAGCTAGTATTAGGAAGGACCAAATCATATCAGACTAGAGGTGGGTTTCTACCAGTTTGGATCAGTTCGGCTCAGTAGGTAGTAACTTGGCTGCCCACGCCCCTGAATTGGTTCTAGTGGCAGTGCCTACAGCGGCACCATCTTGCTTTTTGCTTCTGCACATGCGCAGAAGCAATTTTTCATTACTGCACATGTGCGCATAGCACGCCTCAAGCGTACCCACGCCCGAAGTGTGTCCCTGAACAAATTGACAGTAAAAGAATCCAAAACCCACCCCTGTATCAGACCAGTGCAGGTACTCCTCAACCTAAGACCACAATTAAGCCCCAAGCTTCTGTTACTAAGTGAGACATTTGTCAAGTGAGTTTTGCTCCATTTTTTGACTTTTCTTAGCACAGTTGTTAAGTGAAATTCTACAATTAGTAAGTGTCCCTAAATTTACCCAGTCAAGGTTATTCTTAAAGGAGAAGTAGAAATCATAGTGGCTTGGTTTTTAGCCCAGTACCTTAGCCTACTACACAAAATTGGGTTTTAACTTCTCTTTTGCTTTATATAACAGCTCATTTCATTAACTGACCTTAAGGAAATGCTCTGTAATTTTTTGGTTTGATGTCAGCCTTGATTGCTGTTATTCAAGGAATGTGTGTCCCTGATTATAATAGGGCATTGTCCTTGCCATAAACTTTTTTATCTTCTCTCTATATAGGTTATACTGGGGACACTATTTCAGTGGGAAGCACCATTCTGAGTTTGGTTTTAATTCCACATGCATATCTTGTTTCTATCATAGATAATGGCTTGGGGCAACAACTCACTTTATTTTTGATTGCTTATTGCAAATTGCAGAAGGTAAAGATAATAAACAGATAGGTACAGGAAAATAGATGTTCATGAATATTGTGCATGTCAAGTATGAACTAGCATTGAGTTTTCACTTCTTTTAAAAAAATGCATGATAATGAGGTTTCAGTCTCAGTGATCTCCTAGATAGTAACATATTTCCATATTGCTTGAATATAAGTTTCAGAGTCTATAATGAACAAAAAACCTCTAGCCATGTTCTTCTGTACTACTTTACAATTTAAATTTTGTGAAATTAATCCAAAACAGGGGTCTCTCTGCATAGAAAACTGAGAGAATGGGCAATATAAGGACCTGTAAGAGATTTCATTAAACATAATTGCAGAAACAGCAAAGCAAAAACATCTTATTTTATTGGTCTTAGCGCCCCCCCAAAAAAACAATTCCCTTTCCTTGAAATCAAGTGACTGGACCTAATGAACCTTCAATCAAAGGTAAAGAAAATTGTGAGCTCAAGTCAACAAAAGCTGTTATACACTTAACAATGCAAATATATTTTGTAATAAGCAGAGAGAAAAGCAATGTAATTCCTTTAAAAAATAATTGGCTGAATACAATTCATATTTTAGCTGAAAATTAGAACTTGTACACATATACCATGAAATCTATAAGTAAAATACATATAAAGATGCTTGGTCAAAAGCAGTATAGAGTATATTCTGCACTATTGAAATCTTTTTCCTTTTTCCTGGGCTTTTTCCTGCTTTCCCTCCGAAACACCAGAAGTACATTTCATTTGCATTAAAGACAGGTTGCCTACTAGTGGAGATTCTAGAGAATACATATATTTGTAAACAAACCAATCTAATTCTTACATTCTGGAATAAGAGATGGACAAATCCATGAACCATTACTTCCTACTGTGAATTCTGGGACATCAACCTAGGCTGCTGGTGGCCTGTCTCTTTATGACCTGTCACTAACCAGCTCAACAATGTGTGGCTGGTATTGGATTTGTCTGTTAGCATGGGGGTGAAAGAGAAGGTGCTTTGTGTTCGTTTGGGAAATTCACAATGTCTGAATTGGCCTAATGCAAATTTACTTAATGTGGTGGAGTAGGTGAAAAGTGGCACAGTAAGCTGTGATTCCCAGCCTTTGAGTACCTGTGGGGGTGTTGCTAGAGACCAGGTATGCTTGTCTTAGCTCTCTTGGGTTTTGAAGTCCACTAACCCAAATCAAATCAAATCAAATCAAATCAAACGTTTATTGTCAATGCACAACAATGTATACAATGCAATTGAATGAGCCTCCCTTGTTGCCACCCACTCAAGAACACAGAATACATCTCAATAAATCAATAAGTAAAAAGAATTCCTAAACCCAATATATATCTATATCTATATCTGTATCTATATCTATATCTATATCTATATCTATATCTATATCTATATCTATATCTATATCTATATCTATATCTATATCTATATCTATACCTATACCTATACCTATACCAATACCTATACCTATACCTATACCTATACCTATACCTATACCTATACCTATACCTATACCTATACCTATACCTATACCTATACCTATACCTATACCTATACCTATACCTATACCTATACCCACCCACCCACCCACCCACCCACCCACCCACCCATCTATCTATCTATCTATCTATCTATCTATCTATCTATCTATCTATCATCTACTTACTATTATATTACACTGGTATATACATGTTGCATATTACTCTGGCAATGCAAGTCTATCACATTAGCCTGGTTGTGGTGTTATGTTGCATTTAAAAGTCTGACAGCCTATGGATAAAAGCTATTTTTCAGCCTATTTGGCTGGCTATGATTCTATACCTCCTGCCTGGTAGTAGGAAAATAAAGAAATGCTGTCTAGGGTGAAAGAGCGATTTTATCCAGTGGGGTTAGGGGGGCAACCTGGGTATATTTAAAAGAACCAGTGGTGGGATTTTTAAAAAAATTACTACCAGTTCTGTGGGCGTGGCTTGGTGGGTGTGGCTTGGTGCATGTGGCAGGGGAAGGTTACTGCAAAATCCCCATTTCCTCCCAATTAACTAGGACTTGGGAGCCAGGGAATAGATGGGGCCAGGGGCAGTCAGAGGTGGTGGCATTTACCAGTTCTCCAAACTACTCAAAATTTCTGCTACCGATTCTCAAGAACTGGTCAGAACCTGCTGAATACCACCTCTGAAAAGAACCCTTGGCAGGAATGTCTCTTGCTTCTTCTTCAGTGTATAGTATCTTTTGGGATATCTGTATATATTTATTGATCTCATCTTTTGTTAATAAATGAATGGTATAGTTGTCAACAATATAGAAGAGAGTTGTCATTGCCATCTCTCTAGCTTACAGAGGGCTGTAAAGCACTGTGAGGCGATATATAAGTCTAAGTGCTATTGCTATTGCTAGCCGTTTTAAACAAATAAAATAAAATAAAATCTAGTCTAGTTTATATCTTTGAAATGTTGCAGTAGTCGAAGGGATCTACTTACAAAGTCCAACCATGCTTATTCAACCCCATAGGGTTGACCAAGTACTAATCTCAGCTAAATCACATCTTAGATCTATTCTGATTTCTTACCCTTGTGTCCTGTCTCTTACCCAAAGATTTGCACCCAAACCATGGTGGTCCCTGAAACATCCAGTTACTGGTGTTTTCCTTTCAAATCATCAGACACAAGTTATCTTTATTTCAGGAAGTAAGATGTATGGTTTTAATAATTCTAATAACCTCATGAGTGTAGAAGGCTTGGTTTTGCTACAACTGAAAGGAGAAAGTTTGAATTATCCATTAATTTATCGCAGGGGATAAAACTGGCACAACATGCCATTTAGAAATGCTTTCCAATATCAGCCTAAACAACTTTCAGCAACACTTTGAAGGGAGGGGGGAAAAAAACCGCGAGGGGATATGCAAACAATATTTCACTAAAAAGAAAACCATTTTCATTACCCTACAATTCCAGTTCCTGGGCCGTGTCTTTCTAAGTCAGGATTGATAATCTCATTTGGTTTATATTCAATTGTTAAATGAGTATAATCAAAGGTACTAGGAAAAAACATGGTGTTGATTTCTGAATTATATGGCAAATATTTCATTGCAATTGCTGCATGTAACTAGATTTTGGACAGCTT
Organism: Thamnophis elegans; assembly: GCF_009769535.1. Taxonomy (NCBI): domain Eukaryota; kingdom Metazoa; phylum Chordata; class Lepidosauria; order Squamata; family Natricidae; genus Thamnophis; species Thamnophis elegans. The sequence goes on from NC_045550.1 coordinate 58,088,510, forward strand.
TTTTTTTTTACTACACTGGCTGATATTTATTCTAGAGATTTGGAATGAATGCGGTAACATTTCTCTTATAATGGGCAACAATGGATTTTTTAACACTTGTAAAATACGTTTTCTGCCCTTAAGCATCTGTGTAGTGATGGTGGTTTGTTTTTTTCAGAATATAACTGAGGTTGCCATATCATAAGTAAAAAGTTTTTTTCCCCCTCTACGTTAGCTAAACCAGATTGACTGATTATGTGCCATCAGGTCTGTACTAATTCTTAGCAACCACATGAACTGCCACAAACCAGGCCCTTCAATTTGCTGCCTTTTGGCCTAGTCTTTTCCTTCATCCCACCTTTCCAACAAAATGAACTTCTCATTATGTGCCTTCAGTGGTGGGATTCAGATAATTCAACAACCGGTTCTCTGCCCTAATGACCAGCTGGATAGGCGGGGCTCAATGGTCATGTGACTGGGTGGGTGTGGCAACTCAACGTCACTCACATTGATGGGCGCTTCGCCTTAGCTGTTACAATGGAAAAAGGGTTAACCGAGAGGCAGTTTCAGTAAGCAGGGCAATAACGATTAGGCTAGAAACAACACTGCCTTCCTTCCAGGATTAGCCCTGTAAAGTGGAAAAAAACAAAAGGAGATTTCTTCCAACAACCGGTTCTCCAAACTGCTTAGAAAGTTAACAACCGGTTCTCCCAGATAGGTGCGAGCTGGCTGAATCCCACCACTGTGTGCCTTAGAACAATGTACACAAAATGTGATAATGTGAGCCTAGTCATTTGTACCTTGAATCACAACTCTGAATTGATTTGTTTTCTGATCTATTTGTTTCATTTCTTGGCATTTTAGAGTGTCATATGGTTTCCGTAGAGGGCGATATCATTGCTTGCATAATTCTGATCTTTTGAGTAAGCTACCTATCTTCATTGTTACCCTATCAATTGCTAATTTGTGGCATTTTTTTCTTGAATCCCAGTTCCTTCACTAGCAATTCCAAAGGTGCTTTTTTCAGAGGGCAACTGGACTTCCTTGTTTTTTCTTTTGAAAATTTTTCGTTTCTCATCCAAGAAGCTTCTTCAGCTCTGACTGGATAGTGGGAAATGGAAGGATCTATCCTGTCAGAGCTGAAGAAGCTTCTTGGATGAGAAGCGAAACATCTTCAAAAGAAAAAAAAAACAAGGAAAGTCCAGTTGCCTCCTGAAAAAGCACCTTTGGGACAACCATGACCTGGATGACTGAGAATGTCTACAGATTTCACTAGTGATAGTAACTTCAATATCTCCATAGACAATTCTAAGGTAATATATATATTATTACCTGGAGAAAATCTGTTTCAGTGTATTCCATCTGGACTGTGATTTTCTGCCCAGTGTACGGATTTCTCTTTAAGACCAACTGCTCTGGGCTTTTAATTTTTCTAAGCATATTCTGCAACTTCACATCTTCGACAAAATCAAGGTCTTTCTGCAATCGATGCAGCACAATATTAACTTCATTTTTGTATTCTTCATTTTTTTTAAAAAATATTGCTTCAGCAATAATGTATATCATTTCTTGGCCCTTTCCAATTTTTAAAACCAATTTAAATATCTGGCATCTCACTCTCCATGAAGTCTAATCTGCTGCAATCTTCTTTGGATGCTACGTAGTTAACATGTGCATTAATAATATCATATAATAGTTTGCAAAGTCTTTCCTTGTTATTGGTATGTATGCTGATTTCTTTCAATCTCTCATCCTCTAAGCCAGGGCTATCAAAAACATGGTCCACGGGCCAGATGAGTCACACACTGGCCACGCCCATGCCTGGTTTAGCAAAGTCATTATATGACATTATTTGATTAGAAGCTTTATTAATATTTATGTTGGTTGTCATAATTAAATAGTTATTCATCAGTTCCTTCCATCTTGGTAGTGCTCAGCTGGCTTCATCTTCTAGTACGTGAGACTTTTGCAATTAGAAGATATCTTAAAAGATACCTTAGATGCAGACATCTTTACCATAAACAATTTTCATACACATCTTCTGTCTTCATTTGATGTTCTTGAAATAGGGTTAGTAATCTATCCATTAGCATCCAATTCATGATTGGAGCATCCTTCTAAGTTTGGAGATATTTTTGGAAAGACTTTCCTTCTATTTTCAGTATCTTTACAGATGTTGGAATATTGCTCCTTTTCTCTTATAACACCTCTTAGAAATGCTTTATTATATTTTTCCCCGAGGTCTTTGCTTTAGCTTCTCTTCTCAGCAATTTCCACCATCTGTGCTGAAAACCCTGTTTTCTCTTTCTTGGGTTTTGTCTCCTTTCATGTTTTTTTTTTTTTTTTTACTTTTTCCTTATCAACGAGGTTCAGGACCTCAAAACAATTCTTAATGTTGTCCTCAAAAAAATGGAGGATACCTGCTCAACATCATATTGTGGATACTGATTGCTTTTGTGATTCTGTTTTAGCTGGATGTGGAAACTAAAACAGCTCATTATTTAAAATATTAATATCTTCCAATTCAATGTCTACCTGCTTAGAAAAATACCTGAGAATTTCAATTTTGATAAATATTTTTTTAAATGAGATTGATTTTTCACTCAATGTTAAAAGTATGTTCCACAAATCTCTGTCTTCAAGTCCTTCCAAGTGGGATTAAAGTCCAATTTAAGAAGACCTCCAAGGTCCCTTCCAGCTCTATTCTGATTGATCATTATTATTATAAATTTATGACCAGTATGTCTTCTATATAATAAGGATGACCCTATAGACAAGAGAAGAATATGGTGGCTCAGTGGCTAAGACTCTGATCTTGTCAATCTGAAAGGTCGGCAGTTTAGCGGTTCAAATCCCTAGCACCACATAATGGAGTGTCCCATTATGTTACTTGTCCCAGCTTCTGCCAATTTAGCAGTTCGAAAACATGTAAAAATGCAAGTAGAAAAATAGGGACCACCTTTTGTGGGAAGGTAACAGCATTCTGTGCCCCTTTGGCGTTTAGTCATGCCAGCCACATGACCATGGAGACATCTTTGGACAGTGCTGGCTCTTCGGCTTTGAAACAGAGATGAGCACCACCCCCTAGAGTTGGGAACAACTAGCACATATGTGCGAGGGGGACCTTTACATTTACCTTTATATGCAAGAGACTTTTATTCATTACCTACATATTATTTCTTTTTTTTTATCTAACATTATGTTCATGGGAGAATGGATATAAACAATATTACAAGAATGATTATATCTAAAGAACAGATAGAAAAATTCATACAAAATATTTAGATTTAGGAAAACCACATATTTATACACACACACACACACACACACACACACAGAGTATAAATGTAAAGATGGATAATAGATGTATAGATAGATAATTTACACTGCATGTTTCTAGTTGAGATAGATTTAAACTGCCCTATGCGTTCCCGAAATCTACAGATAAAACCTTATTTATCTGCCAATGGTTGGGCTTGAATATTCCATTACAATTCTTATTTTTTTTTAAAAAAAAGATAAACTATTTTTATTAAAAATATTTTTTAAACAAATTACTGTATTTAGCAAAAGAAATAATTTTAAGGCAACACATTTCAATGCTATTTTTCCAAGCAGATTATTATGATGTGGTTTAAAAGAGACTTTCAAGTAAACTCAGCCTGTAGCTGTTGGAACCATGACCGCTGCTGCAGTCAAGAGAGACTGGCACCTCCCTTTAATACTCAGATGGGAATCTTCTAAAGAAGATTCTTCTTTAGATTCTAAAGAAAGCCTAGATCACCATGCTGGTTGGGGAATTTTGGGAATCCTCACATCTTCCACCTACCAGGGCTGGGAAACATTGGCCTTGATATTATGGTTAGACTAATTTGGAATCGGTATCCCAGATACACTTTATGATTTAAGCAATATATGCTCCAAATGCCAACTGGGTACAACTGGGAAACTTCTTTGTGTAAAACTGGAAATGTAGACAACATCCCGGACTAACAGACAGTCCCTGCTGAGTTGTGTAAAGCTATCACAATGAAATGAATCAGTAACCTAGTATGTCAATAAAGCTAAAACTGTTTTTTCTATTTTATTCCTTTATTAACAGAAGAGCCTCATAATGCTGGCAATTTGCTGAAGGTGGCCTATGCTTTACGGGAGAGCGCAGAATTGTTTCAATCAGATGAGATGCGGCCAGCCAACGACCCAAAGGAAAGAGCTCCTGCCCGTATCAGGATGTTGAATGACATACTGCAGAGTCTCGAGAAAAACTTCTTAGTTTCAGGTGTTCCACCAGGGTTTTACAGGTAAAAGCAGAACTTCACATCCTTATGTCAACTACCATATTTTTTGGAGTATAAGACGCACCGGAGTATAAGACGCACCAAGATTTTGAAGAGGCAATGTTTTTTTTAAAAAAGTAGGTAGGTAGATAGAGGGAAGGAGAGAGAGAGGGAGAGAAATACAGTAGGTAGGTAGGGAGGGTGAGTAGTTAGGTAGATAAAGAAAGAGAGAAATACAGTAGGTAGGTAGGGAGAGAGAGAGAGTAGGTAGATAGGTAGATGTTTCCAGGTGTATTTATCCATGTACTGGAGAAGTAAATCGCTGACAATCTGCAGTTGTATACTCCAAAAAATACGGTAGTATGGTCATTTTACTTGTCTTTTGCAGCTGCCTTTCTCTGCATCTTATTATATTGTTGTACATGTAACAAGTTACCACTAAACGAAATGCAACCCATTACAAAGAAACCCAGCATGCAATTTTTTTTTAACAGTTCAGCACAAAATCATCCTTATTGAGATGTATTGCTAACAAGGAAAATCAGTGGAAGATTATTTTGGTCTTTTTTGTAGGGGACACACATTTTAAAAGCAAACCGTCTACTAGGTTGTAGCTGTTAAACATTATTATTGTTAAAGACACACCAATGAGAAATCACAGCTAATAGTTCTTTAACTGGTGTTGACCTTCATAAGCATCAAGTTCTTCCCCAAAACTAGGACATTGTTAATGTAACAGTGAACTATATGTGCACATCTCAGCAATGTAGACTTTTGCAATTGACAGATGGAGATTTTGTCAAAGCGCAGGTTTTCTGAGGACTGTCCAAGGTTTTCTGGTATGGCATCCAGTGTACTGATAACTGCTGGGGCCACCACAGTGGGTTTATGCCATAAATTTTCGGTTTCAGTTTTCAGACCTTGATACTTTGTGATCTTCTTCAATGTCTTGTTTAGATGTTTAGATGTTTATTAACATTTGTAGGCCGCCCTTTTCCCTGAGGGGACTCAGGGCGGCTCACATAAAATCAGGAAGGGGGAATACAAACAATGACGTAGAGACATATAATAAAAGTAATAAGCAACATACATTCATCATTCGGGAGGGGCGGCTATCCTTGTCCCCAGGCCTGACGGGCTAGCCAGTTCTTAAGGGCTGTGCGGAAGGCCTGGACGGTGGTGAGGGTACGAATCTCCACGGGGAGCTCGTTCCAAAGGGTCGGGGCTACTACTGAGAAGGCCCTTGTCTTGTCTTTTACTGTCACATCTATTTATCCACATTTTCTTCTTGTCAATCACAGTTATATGATCCAAGATTTTATCCGCTTATATTCAGAAATCCACATTGCTTTAACCTCATTTGCGACTACTTTTCCATTCAAACATTCCTACCATTTTTTTTCCATTCCTAGGACATTTACCATTTTTGTAGATGTTCCAAGAAATCCAGTATGTATCCAGTTGATTAATTAATTTATTTTGATTTTTGGTTTTGTTATTTTTATTCATCCTTATTACCATTGTTTCCTATCATTATTATATTATAAGAATGGCAACTCAGATGACAGAGAGGTCTTGGAGGCATTAGTGCTGGTAGTGCATTAGATTTAAGGAGGGAAAAGTACTTTGGAGACCACAGAGCTGCTTATGCAGAGTTGGGATTCAGTCTATTCGGACCGATTTGGATGAACCGGTAGCTCTGATGATCAACTGAGAGCAAACCGGTTCGCTGGTGTAGCTGCAATGTCCAAATATATTCATTCGTATCTAGGGATGTGGTGACTCAATGGCTAAAATGCTAAGCTTGTTGATCAGAAAGGTCGACAGTTCGGCGGTTTGAATCCCTAGCGCCAAGTAATGGAATGAGCTCCCATTACTTCTCTCAGCTTCTGCCAACCTAGCAGTTCAAAAGCATGTAATGCAAGTAGAAAAATAAGGACCACCTTTGGTGGAAAGGTAATAGCATTTCATGCGCCTTCGACATTTAATAATGCCGGCCACATGATCACGGAGATGTCTTTGTACAGTGCTGGCTCTTTGGCTTTGAAATAGAGATTAGCACTGCTCCCTAGAGTCAGGAATGACTAGCACATATGTTTAAGGGGAAGCTTTACCTTACTAGAACACATGGATGGCTCATTTCTTTACCACAGCAAAGCCAACTAGCCGTCAATCACCTAATATTGTCAACCAGTATTCACAAGTTCAACCGTGGTGGAATTACCAACTAAAAGAATGGGGGAAAATGTAGCAGCTAAAGCTTCTGTGAGGGAGGAAATGACATAGGCTGAATTTGTGAAGACCTCATCTGCCAGTTTATATGGGAATACAATCAATCTGTCAAGCTTCTTGTAAACAGGTTATCAAAAATAAAGAAACTGCTTATTCGTGGCTTACTCTAACACTCAATATTTTAGAGCTTTAGAAGCCCCATATCCTCAGCCAAAAGGATCTGGCAGCTTCTGTTAAGAACTCTGGAGAGAACATTCTATAATATCCTGACATTAATACGTGTGGATATTCATAAAGGTCGAAACATTGCGTTAAACAGTAGACTTTGTTTGATTTCTCTTCTTCTCTTCTTAAGGTGGAAACATATTGAACTGGCCGAGATTCTTATTTCTGAAAAAAATATACATTCCATTGAATCTACTGAGAATTGATTGTTTGTCTTCAATATTTTACATGGCTTCTACATTTTTAAAAAAATAAGAATTTCCATATAGCAAATGGGAAAGAAATGGAAGGGGAGAAAAAAGACAACACTCCCACACTGGAGACCTTGTTCTGCACTGTGTTTCATTCTGGAGCAGAGATTTATAACTGAGTTATAAACCTCTGAAATAGTGGTTTATAATGGAAATGCTGGCAGACCTTTAACTATAGCAGCAAAAACAGCGCTGTAATAAATACAAAGCTTCATTGGTAAACAGAAATTTAGGATGCTGTTTGCAGGCTTGACCTTCAGGCTCCAACTGTGCTTAGATCATTAAGATTCCATAAATACTATAATTTACTGCCTTGTGAAGATAGAATATATTTTCATAATAAAGCACATATTCTTCAAGGGGTGTGGAACCAGTACAATTATTGTCTTTTATATAGTCATTGAGACTTACATTATTCAGTTTAGTCATTGTACTTGACGAAAGTACAGGGATAACTCACAGACGCTATTAGACATCAACATCTTCCAACATTGTGGATTCTACAGTTTTAATTCATGGAAAATATATGAATGGAATCTAACCAAACAACCTGCAAGTAAGGAAAAATTTCCTATAAGCGACAACAATTAACCAGTGGAACAGCTTGCCTTCAGAAGATGTGGGTGCTCCATCACTGGAGGCTTTTAAGAAGAGAGTTGTCTGAAATTGTATTGGGTCTCCTACTTAAGCAGGGATGTTGGACTAGAAGGTCCCTTCCACCAGGAGGAGGAGGAGGAGGAGGAGGAGGAGGAGGAGGAGGAGGAGGAGGAGGACCTAGCAGATGTACTCATACAATATGCTAAGTTGGGTTAGTGTTAATGTTGGTTTGACTTTACACAGCTTAGTATGCTGTGAGAACCCACACTCTTACACTGTATGAGTACATCTGCTAGGTTTTTCACCAACTTAGTTAAGAGTATTGTCCGAACCCAACCTTTTCTTGCTTTGAGCTTGCATCTCTTTTTTAACTGATCCAGTCAATCTAATACAACCACTGAGCAAAACGATGACGAAAGCCTGAAATTTAAATTCAAATACTACACAAGGCATTATTCTTAGCAACGAACCAAGAAGTGATAGCCATAACTGTATGTATTATTGCAACTCTTTATACTTTATACATCATGTCTTCGGTACATGCATTCAGTAGCTCCAGAGTGTAAAATTACAACATTAATATCACATTTTTCATGAAATTCAGCACATTGTGTTCGATGACTACAAGAATACTTGAAAAAGCTATTAGTAAGAAATGGAATGGTGAAGGACATCTTGTTTAAAATATTACTGGCTGCTCTCAAAAGTGTGATTTGAACTATAGCAAAATTATGAAGTGCAAACAGTAAACATCACTCTCTTGTCTGCAGCCAAGCAACTGAAGTTCTGCTCATAATAATACTCTACTTTGTAACTGAGAGAAGGTTTGCACTAGCAGTTTCCCTGTCCTTTTGTAAGCAACTGTTACTTATACAGGAAATTCTGTCATGATTCATGGAATAGAATCTTATTTTAATAGCAGTCAAATAGGTATACTGTAGGTACATTGTAAGTACACTTTGCCAAGGACCTTGGAGTAGTCATATCAAATGATCTAAGCCACAGAGATCACTGTAACAGCATTACCAAAAAGGCATTAAGAGTTGTTAATGCCAATCTTGCGAAGCTTCTTCTTCAGTAATATTGTACTGCAAACCAGGGCATACAAAACATTTGCTAGACCAATTCTTGAATACAGCTTGTCTGTCTGGAATCTGCACTGTATATCGGACATTAACACAACTGAGCAAAATCCAAAGGTATTTTATAAGAAGTGTCCTCCATTTCTCTGCTCGCAATAGAATACCTTATGCCACCAGGCTTGAAATTTTGGGCTTGGACAACCTAGAACTATGCCTACGGTCTAATCTAAGCATAGTACACAAAATTATCTGCTACAATGTTCTACCTGTCAATGACCACTTCAACTTCAATCACAAGCACACAAGAGATACAAACTCAAAGTAAAGAGCTCCAAACTCGATTGCTGAAAATACAACTTCAGCAACAGAGTGGTCAATGCCTGGAATGCACTACCCGACTCTGTTGTTACATGCTCAAATCCCCTGAACTTTAATTTTAAATTATCTACTGTTGACCTTACCCCATTCCTAAGAGGTCAGTAGGGGGGTGCATAAGTGCACCAGCATGCCTAATGTCCCTGTCCTACTGTTCCCATTTATTTGTACCCATTTCCCATGTTCTTATTCATGTTTATTCTTATTCCTGTAATCTTGTACATGAGTGACTAGATAGATAGATAGATAGATAGATAGATAGATAGATAGATAGATAGATAGATAGATAGATAGGTAGGTAGGTAGGTAGGTAGGTAGGTAGGTAGGTAGGTAGGTAGGTAGGTAGATAGGTAGATAGGTAGATAGGTAGATAGGTAGATAGGTAGATAGGTAGATAGGTAGATAAGTGGGTTAAGCATCCTTTTCTTCTACTTACTTGAGTACAGTAAATAAATGAATGGCTATAAATTAAGGACTACTTCTATTCGGCAGGTCTTTTGCAAAACCTCCATATCCGGCATAATCAAGCTTGTTGAACAGAAGAAAAAAGTGAAGTATTAAACAAAACATCAAAATCATCTCTGATTCCACAAAAATCACAATGAGTAGTTTCTAACAATGAAGTTCTCATTTAATCATGATATTGCAACACAGAAGTAGAAGTGGCCTAACTTCTGAAGTCTTCTTGCAGAATTAAACACTGTGGGTGAGATGGGCATTGGGAACGGTTACACAAGGACCTATTACAGTGTTTCTCAGCAATTTTTAATTGTGTGGACTTCAACATCCAGAATTTCCCAGCCAGCAACCCTTTACCTACTAGCTTGAAATATTTGGGCATAGGAACAAGAAATCACTCGGTGGTATTTGCGATAGTCTCGATGATTAAGTGCTACCTTTGTGAAGAACTATTAGGAAGAGGTAGAATATGTCTGAACTTAGGACTCCATCCCTGACCTAGAATATAATAATACTTGACACTCAATATTTTAGAGAGGAATTTTTGGATTGATCTCAGAAGTAGAACTTCCTTCTGAATGTTTAAACTGAACCCGTTTTCCAGCAGGTTCCCCCAGTGTGTTCACTGGGCTGAAATAAATTGCCATTCCTATTTTGCCTTTAGGATCCATATAACAGATACAGTATCTTCTGTACTAAACAAAATATACTGGAATTTCCTAGTTGCTTTATTATCCTCACACTCTTCAATCCTTTCCAACTCATTAATATCCTTTCTAGATTGTGTGCTTACTGATTGGAATATGCTAAATGAGGGGTTAGACTCAATAATGTGTATCTACCCCCTGCTGTTTATGTATCCATTACCAAAGTGCTGTCAATAAAATCCTGCAAAAGATTGTCTAGGAAGTGGCTTCTTCTTTGTCCATTCCCCAAATCCAACGAACAAAAATACATTTCTGCAACAAACATTTCTGCAACAAACAAAAATAAATTTCTGAAAGCTGCTCGCAAAAATAGGTCATTGCATTTTAAATCAGACTTTGCATAAGAGAAATTACTTTTAAAAACCTATTTGAGGCAAAATATCTGTAATAAGGAATGACAGCTGAGTATTTTATGTTAAAGATTTGTACCGTTGGGAATTTATGCTAAAACTATGTGTAGTGGAAGTTTCTAAGAAAAGCAACATATGCTGAAAGATGCAGATAGATATAGGCATAGATTTTTTTAATGGATTGTATTTTTTAAGCAAGACATTAATTAAATTAGTATGGAACACTAATCAAATTATGTTGAATGTACATATCTACATGGGATATCTGCAGTGATAAGCAAATAGTTCTTTCATTTATTTTTGAGATCCCCCCCCCCCAAATGTATTTCTCCTAATATGAACTGTAAAAAATTTGCTACTAGTATAAAAGAGCAATGGTGCAAAACTAAATATATGCATTGCTTCAAACTCGATTGCAGAAAATACAACTTCAGCAACAGAGTGGTCAATGTCAGGAATGCTCTACCTGACACTGTTGTTACATCCTCCAATCCCCACAGATTCAATCTCAAACTGTCTACCGTGGACCTCACCCCATTCCTAAGAGGTCCGTAAAGGGGGCGTGCATAAGCGCACCAGTGTGCCAACCGTCCCCATCTTACTGTCCCCATTTATCTGTATTTACTTCCTTTGTTCATGTTTACGTTCATACCTATACTTGTTATCTTGTACATGTTTGACAAACAAACAAACAAGCAAATAAACAAGCAAACTTTACTGTCACTTTAAATGTGCACTAATTGGCATAGATTAAAATGAAATTTCATTACATACAGTCTCAAAGGGTCATCACCTTCAATATATACTATGTAAACATAACAAAAAATAAATATAAGATAAATAAATATTATGCATATACTCACATACCCACGTATCTTATTATATGACACAGAGAAACAACAGTCTCGTTCAGATGTATACATGTACATATTATCTGTTATTCCTTCTCTATCCATCTTAAGCTTCAGTTCTCTCCTGTACTATAGCATAATGTGGACTAGTAGAGCTCTACTAAGGACATATTCAATCAGTGGTGGGTTACGACCGGTACGCCCCGGTACAGGCGTACCAGTGCCTGCCGGGAGCACCAGGTACCATTCCAGTGTGGCCCGACAAAACCGCGCTCGTCAAAATAGCGGTGATAAAACCGCGTCGCTAAAGCCGCGATGTCATCACTGCAACGTCATCACCGCGGCGACAACAGCGCGGCGACAGAAGGGCGCTTTAAAACAGTGCGGTGGCAGAAAGCCGATTTAAATTAAGGTAAGGGTTAGGATTAGGTTTAGGGGTTTGGTTTAGGGTTAGGGTTAGGTTTGGGTTAGGTTTAGGGTAGGTTTAGGGTTAGGTTTAGGTTTAGGGTTAGGGTTAGGGTTAGGGTGCTGAGTGCTGAGTGCTTCGGAAGGCACAGATTTGCCCTCCGCGGTTATGTCATCGCGGTAGGGTCGCCTTTTTCCTTAGCGCTTCGGATGGCGCGGATTTGCCCTCCATACTTATGTTGGCGTGGATAAGGGCTTCGCAGTTTTGTCGGTGAACCCCATTCCAGTACAGTGTTCCAGAGGTCCCACCTGCCCACCCACGCTCCTTACTGGTATTTGAAGTTTTGGGGGTTTCTGTGCATCTGCACGGAACGTACAGCGCCTGCGCAGTGCTCCACCGAGCAGCTGGAACATTGCAGAGGCATCGCAGAACATCGTGGGCAGTAAGTATGCATGCTCAGGCTGTTTGTGTGTGTGTGCGCGCTGGACGCATTCATGTGGTGGACGCCCGGCCCCATTGCTCTTTACCTGTTGCACTGGGATCCGGAACCCACCACTGTATTCAATCTAGGAGATTAAAAATAGGGGCATCTGTCCTGTGAAACAGCTTCCATAAAAGAGTAAAATCCTGGGCTGAGGTAAAGAACATTGGGGAGATGTTAAATTTAGGATCTAGCCCAGCTAATTGGTGCCAGAGTTAAGTAATTTGTGTGCCTGGTTGTATTTAGTTCTGCTTTCTTCTTACATGCACTTGGGATCATTTGCAGTATAGTAGCAAGTTTCTAGTATTCTATTATCAGGTCACCACTTTCTTCTTGTGATGGCTTGTACTCTGTTTGGCTTTCCTTTCAATTCTAACATTCATTAAAATCCAGTCCTCTAAAGTCCAGTATAAAGGCCTGCCTCTTCTCAGTACCTCATCACCTGGTTATTATAAGTTCAAGGATAACATGATTGCTTTTCCCCAGCTTCTGGTCACTTTCATTTCTTCAATGATTTTACTCTATTTGTGAAGTCCATGTCCAGATAGCAGAGTCTTTTGTTCTTTTTTCTACCTTCTGACTAAGTCATTATTACTCTTGTTTCTTCTGACCCAAACAGGATTTCCATGTTCTGATGAAATTATGATGAATTTCTTTCTCTCTCTCTCTTTCTTTCTTTGTGTATGTATGTGTGTGCCTCTTCCAGTGGTGGGTTCTAGATCCCATTGCAACCGGTATGGTGCAATGGGGCCTGGCGTCCACCACATGAAAGCACGCAGTGTGCGCATGCATCCTACCTCCTGTGATGCTCTGCGATGCCTCCGCGACACTCCAGCTGCTCGGCAGAGCGTCGCGCAGGCACTGTATAGCAATAGCAATAGCAATAGCAGTTAGACTTATATACCGCTTCATAGGGCTTTCAGCCCTCTCTAAGCGGTTTACAGAGTCAGCATATCGCCCCCAACAACAATCCGGGTCCTCATTTTACCCACCTCAGAAGGATGGAAGGCTGAGTCAACCCTGAGCTGGTGAGATTTGAACAGCCGAACTGCAGAACTGCAGTCAGCTGAAGTAGCCTGCAGTGCTGCATTTAACCACTGCGCCACCTCGGCTCTTCATGTATGCTCCATGGACGTGGGCAGAAGCGCCAAAGAGCTCAAATACAGGTAAGGAGGGCAGGTGGGTGAGCCCCCCGGAGCACCGTACTGGAACAGTATCTGGTGCTCCCGGCAGGCACCAATATGCCCGTACTGGGGCGTACTACCTGCAACCCACCACTGGCATATTCATATGTAAAATAAACCTTTCTTGCCAGATCATTCTGCTGTCTAATTAAAGGCAAAGAGTTATTAGAGTTCAGATTGACTCAAAGTTATACACGTAGTTCATTGACCAACAGTAAAAAGATGTCTGTTACAGTGAGATTTTCCAGGATTTTTTAAAAAATATCCTAATCTAGTCAACTGCTTTGGTATTGTTAGGTAATCTAGTGCTCTATCACCCCCAAGTGCAGGTGTCCTTAGCTTCTGGAGATGAGCTTAATGATACCCTCACACATACGTAGTACAACTCCACCACCCTTTATGCTGGGCCTATTTCTTTGGAGTCTTCTTCAAAGAGGACTCCATCATCCCATCTCATCCAGGGGTGGGCTTCTCGGGTGTTTGCATGGGTTCGGGCAAGCCTCTAGCTAGGATTCTGCCCAGTTTGGCGAACCCCCAAATGCCACCCCTGGCTGGCTACGCCCACCCTACCCTCTGCCCTCCCCCCCAGAAGTCTCCACATGGCCCATTCATCATGCCAGGTAAATGCAGGGCCTGCATGGAGGCTTGGGGAGGTGGGGGGAAATGACCCTACCAGAGGTTCCAGTAGTCTGGAAATTGGCCTGTTTCCAGCCTCCAGAGGCCTCCAGAGTCCGAGGGAAGCAGTTTCCACACTCCCGGAGGCTTGAGGAAAGCCTCCGGAGCTTGGGAAGGGTAAAAATCCCCACCCCCGCCGTGGTGCAGGAGGCAGGCTAGGCCATGTCCACCATGGCCATGACCACCCAACAATGGGGCAGCGAACCCATTGCTGCAATTTTTGAGGCCCACCCCTGATCCCATCTCATCCCATCAAGTTAGAGTTGTTTCTGTCACATTATACTTAGAACTCTGTGCGAAACATGGAGAACTAAAGATCCCATTTTCCATACTATGCATAAGTGTGGAAATATCTTGAGATTTGGAGTGTAATTTCCAGGAGAACTTTTCATCCAGGTATCTTCTTCCTCCTTTTGTGTTCTGCTTACTTGGCTCCAGACCTTGGCTGCATATTCATTTCTGAGCTTTTGCTGTCCTTTATTCTGGTGTGATACTGGCAAGATGTATAACAAACACTGACTTTCTAGTCTTCATTCATGATAGCCTTCCAGCATCTGCAGCCTGAGATGACATGGGTGGCAATTTTAGATACGTTTTTGAAGAAATATTGCAGGGCTTTTGGTTGGTTTAATTTCTGCTGGCAAACAATATGGAAACACTGCAGGCAGGCAGGCAGATAGATATAGCAATAGCAATAGCAGTAGCACTTAGACTTATATACAGCTTTACAGTGCTTTAAAGCCCTCTCATTTAATGACAGCCTTTAAATAGATAAAGTGAGAAAATGGATCTGGTCACCTGTGTACCTCAACTTTCAACCGCAATGACTTATGACTGTATTTCTAACTCCCGTTGTGGTCATAAGTTGAGGACTACCTGTAATTCTCTTCACAAGTCATTTCATGACATTTTCCTAGTCCAGAAATCAGATATTTTCTCACAAAACATAATATTTGCCATAAACATTGCGTCTCTTTGCTCTCAGCATCGGCTTCAGGTATAAAATTTGGGTTATCGTAACTAAGTTACACACCACTTTTTTTTTCCTTCCTAAAATTTATTAAACGAGGGTATGATTCAGCATGATTATGAATAATGAGGAAAGAGCAAAACCACAGCAGACATTTGTAAGAGCATTATCAAATTAGTCATTATTACTTAGGGACCTTCTGCTGAATTTGTTTCTGTCAACAGTGATAAAATGGAAAATCAAACTGACTTTAAGCACATTCTAATGTTGGCATTTACATGGAGATTTTGTTGACGTGTTGTCAACAAAATTCAGATTCACAACCGCTGCGAAATGCGGTTTGAAGGCTATGTCTGTTTCTGAGGTTTTGTCTCATGAAATACAAATTAATAATTAATATGTATGAGGAAATGTAAATTGGGATGAGACAATGACCTAATTCCTATTTAAATAGGATTTCTATTCTGCACATCAGCTTTCTTTAAGTTATGCATTTATTTCTTTATTAAAAAAATATTTCTGAGCCAAAATATCCTAGGGCAATGTACAGAGATTTGACTACAGCTATTATTATAAATACACTTGCACAATATAATAAAACAAGCATAGACTATAACGGACCATCTTTCCCAACAAATTGCTTTTGATATGTTTTTATCTATCACTTCTAAATGCAGTAGACTCTCAGAAGTCAAGCTGAACTATTAAAATGAGAAACTCTAGAAGCCTACAAACAAAATAAATCAAGTTTCATTGAAAGCTAATGGCTAATTGAAAATAGAAAGACAGACACTAGTAGGGTGATGCCTGTAGGAATCAACCAGTGAATGATGGATAAGAAGCAGGAGAACCATCAGTCAGGTCTCTCTTGGTGTCCATACTCTGTACTGACATCTTGTTTGGTCCTGTTGGCCATCTCTTACTATGTGGACTGGAATTTCTGCAGTTAGTTTAAGAAGCAGCTGGAAGCCATGCAGAATTGCCTTTCAAGTTGCTAAATTTGGGGAAATATACCAACCTTTTAGAATAAACACAGTTTCAGGCGTGCAAGCCATCTTTTCTTTTGGATCTGAGGCCTGCCACACTTTATATTATTCCACTATGCATTTTGCTATTGTGGGAAAATGGGAGGGGGGGGGTCTATGGAGTTGGGTGATCCGTAGCCATAACAAAATACGTTCAAAAAGCCAAAGTCATCCTTCGTCTCTGCACCTGGCTGGAACTGGATGGGTGAAAGCTGCCAGCGTGGCAGTGGAAGATTGGGCCATGTGATGGACTTGTGGGTGTAGGGGGCAGGATCTTGAACTTTCAACTGGGTGGGAAAACCTGAAAGCTTTCAGATTTGGGTTTTCCCAGATGTGCCAACATGACATCTCAAATAAATTGGAACTTTGACGAATCCTTTGCCTTGGACTCTGATTTACTTTTGGATGCTATTTGGAATCCTGAGATCCTTCCTCCTCGTCTCTTCATTTCTGAAGATGTTACCATTGCCTTATTTTTGAAGTTCAGAGGTGAAGGGAATTGCTTATCCAACCAGAAATAATAGAAAGATACAATATGAACAGGTTTTTTTGCATTATCTTATAATTATTCTAAAAGGAAACTCCTGGGCTTAATTGACCAAGAAAGATTGAATATGTTATGTGAGGATGAAGTATACACTGTTGTTATCCTTTAGTGTTTGAGAAGAAGTCCTAAAGAAGAAAGAAATGAAATGAAAAATTTGAAAGACGGCTTTACTAACAAGGAGCAATCCACGTGGCAGCTATTTCTTAGGCCCGTGCCATCTTTTAGATTTGAGCCAAGGTGGCGCAGTGGTTAAATGCAGCACTGCAGGCTACTGCTAGATCAGCAGTTCAGCGGTTCAAATCTCACCGGCTCAGGGTTGACTCAGCCTTCCATCCTTCCGAGGTGGGTAAAATGAGGACCCAGATTGTTGGGGGCAATATGCTGACTCTCTGTAAACCGCTTAGAGAGGGCTGAAAGCCCTATGAAGCGGTATATAAGTCTACTGCTATTGCTATTGCTATTGATTCCAAAAAGTGTTTTGGAGTATGTTAGATCAAGAACTCCATATCTGTCCATGTGGATTCTACCGTAGCTTCTTTCTGAGATCTTGTGGCTTCTACAGACTTCCAAACACCTTTCCGAAATTGCATCTAAAGCTCCACAGCTGTACTATTTACAATATTCATTAGGTTATTAAATACATCCCTTGGATCACTTCCCATATAAAGGCATCATGGAGTGTTTTATAGTCAAATTATAAAATTCAATAATAAACTTTAATTAATGAAATAAAACATTCATTAAAAGGGAGAGAATGGAAACAATAACAAAACAGAAATAAACCATTCGTTCAATATTCATGCAGGAAAGGTCTTGGTAAAGTAATGAGACTTCACCAGGTACCTAAGTATCAAACCCATCTGGTAGATCTCCAGGAAGATTAGAATTAGTTTTATTAACATTAGCTGTAAGCAACATATTGCAATCTGATGGTGTTTGCCCGAACCAGTAGTGGAAAATATGGGTGAACTGGCCCACCCACACCAGCTCTATGCCATCCTATATAGGCACGTTTTTGAGGCCGGGGGGTGAATGCACAAGCCAAACACATGTGTGGAAAGCCGGGTGAATGCACAGAAGGAGCATGTGAGCTGCGAACTGGTGGTAACAAAAGGTGAAACCCACCACTGTGTTCCTCCCCCAGACCTATTCTCCAGTGAATCTGGGAGCTGTCTCCATATTATCTGTTTCTCGGGCCTTTAAAAAATGTTTCAGCCCCCTTTACCCAGACAGTAATTCTTGCATATTGCTTGCCTTTTCTTTATAACAAAGGATTTCATACCCAACTTGTGATTTTGGGAAGAAAAAAAGCATTCCAGAGTTGAGGTGCCACCAAAGAGAAGGTTATCTGTAAGTAACTGCAAGACAACACTTTGTCAATCTCAGGACTGACCTTCTCTGATGAATTTGTCAATCAACTAAATCAGCATTAGCTGACACAGTCCCAAACATGTCTTTGAATGGTAATTGGCAGCCATTGCCAATTACCATTCAAAGACATTAATGGAAAACCATCCATTAATTTCAGAGGTGAGATTCACTTACCTTCCCTACTGGTTCGTAAATGTGAGCACGGAAGTGCATGCGCAGTGCTCGCGTATTACGTTGGGGTGTGTGGGCGGAGCTTCCCGCAACTGCTGCTACTGGTTCGTCTAAACCAGAGAGAACCAGCTGAATACTACCTCTGATTCATTGTCTTCATTTTTCACATCTCTGCATAACTTGTTTTGAGATTTTAACAGATACCTCCTTCCAAGTATGTATTCAAAATCATAAGGCAACTAGCAGCAATTTTTCCTGTTAGGTTTGTAGGTCAGCAGCTGTTGAAAGGTGACATGTTTTCCCTGCCACTATACAGGCTAGAATTTTAACAAAAGAAAAAAGTGGAGACACTCAGGAAAATGGGATTGTGTGCCTCTTGCTTAAAGTTGTCATTGCGATGTGGAATTATGACATCAATTAAAAGAATGAGGAGTGATGGCAGTGTCCTTTTCATTTCATTCCTGCATATACACATCCTGTTTAATTTCCTAATCAGTCTGCATTTTAAAGAACAAAACCACAAAATGCTCAATTTTCTGTAACATACACATAATTATATCATTAACACTTTACATGAAAAATGCATTCTTTTTTCAGTCTTGTCTGAATTATGCCATTTTTTTAGACAAGTATTCAGCTGAAAACAACACTGCAAACTTCAGACAAGTCCCACACTCTGAAAAATCCTTATATTGCAATCCACAGATTAATCTGAAAATATGAAATTGGTTTGCTTTACTGTGAAATTAAGAATATCCCAAATTCTCCCCATTCTTAACCATGAATGTGGCAAAGAAGAAATATATCAATTGCCATGTTTGTATGATATAGTCTTCCTTTTGTTCCTGACCCAGGTAGCTGTAGAAATGGTATTCTTATGTTACATTATATATTCATTCATTCATTCATTCATTCATTCATTCATTCATTCATTCATTCATCATCTATCATCTATCATCTATCATCTATCATCTATCATCTATCATCTATCATCTATCATCTATCATCTATCATCTATCATCTATCATCTATCTATCTATCTATCTATCTATCTATCTATCTATCTATCTATCTATCTATCTATCTACCATCTAGTTATCATCTAGCTATCATGTATATATCCCTCCCTCCCCCTCTCCTCTCTCTATGGATTTATTGATCTGTCTATCGATCTAGTAAAGGTTTTACCTATCCTCCCATCATGTCTGACTCTATGGGATGGTGTTTATCTCCGAAGATATTTCTATGGTCATGTGGCCAGCATGATATCATGCCACAGTGCAGAGCATGTGGTGAAACATGGAACATTGTTACCTTCCCATCAAAGTGACACTTATTTATCTACTCCATTTTCATGCTTTCAAAGGTGTTATGCAGGAGCTGGAGCAAGAACAGGTGCTCACCCTATTACACAGGTCTCAAACCTGGGCTACTGGGTTTAAGAAGCTCAGTTTCTTAATTGCTGAGCCAATGCTCTTCTATACATACACACACACCCCAAAAAATCCCACACAAAAACAGTGGCGCAGTACCGCATGCTGATCACTGGCTGCCAGCAGTTTGCCAGTTCGAATCTCACCAGGCTCAAGGTTGACTCAGCCTTCCATCCTTTCGAGGTTGGTAAAATGAGGCCCCCAAGTGTTGGGGGCAATATGCTTACTCTGCAAAGTAGAGGGCTGTGAAGCATTGTAAAGCAGTATATTAATCTAAGTACCATTGCTATATTGAAATACCTATTTCTTCTCATCTATGTTTTTGACATATAGCATGTGATGATTGCGATTCAGATGTGAAAATATTCTCCATTAAAGAAACTTTATCATTACCCCAACTATCTGTAGGTAATGTAGGAAGCATTGATTGTATAACATTCAATGATAATGCTATTCAAATAGCTTGTTGAATGCTAATAGGAAATTCAAGCAGTCAAGTAATCGGAAGAAAAACCTGAAGCTCCCTGCCCTATTCACAGAGCAACTGAAATAGTTCATGCAGATAAGGATAGAGGTTTACAGTCTCCTTGCTCCTTCTATTTAAGAGTTTAATAATCTTTCCTTTCTCCCCAATGACATAAAATGCAAAGGATATGCTAAGAGCCATTAGCCTAGCAAACAACCATTCAATTTATGCCTTGTGTTAGTATTCAAATATATATTTAGCAAAAAGCTGATTATACAGTTTTAATAACCTTGCATTTTGGCACTTGATTTGTTTTATTAAGCGAGGTGAGTAAAGATGCAGAAGAGGGAGAGGATTTTTTTAAAAAAATAAAATAAATATATTTGAATATGGATGAATACAGTTTCTGTCAATGCTGCTTGTCTTGTAATTGGCAAGCCTACATTTCAGTATCCAATCATTGTCTATAAAATACTACTGTAATTTGCAATTTATTGATTATGTTTATCATGGCTATACAAATGTCTCTGAATGAAATGGGGGCGGGAGAGAGGATCATTTCAGCAAGTAGCTTTTAAACTGGAATCTAAAACTCTAATCTTTCCATTCCTTTTAAATAATCTTAGTGAATTCTCATATCCAATTAAGTCTACTTAATTATTTAGCTAGCCTAACTAGTTTAGATTTAGTTATTTAGGTTTATTGAATTCTGCCTACAGCCTAATTTAAACATCAGCTTTGAAGTATGATAGCTGATGGAACATGATCCAGAGCCATGAAACGTATCAAGAGATACTTATTCAGCAGACTTCATTCATGAAATCACTTAATGGGAAGGCAGGATTAAAAGCTTCATGAGAGACGTTTTATACCCAAATACTGGGTTTGAGGAGTCTTTATTTCTCAATCAAATCAGAATATTTATATTTGGTTCACGACCAATAAACACAAGTACACAATTTAAAGTATAGTGCTAAAAAAAAATCTTGTACCTAAGATGTTATAGAGCAGGGATCTCCAAACTTGGCAACTTTAAGACTTGTGGACTTCAACTCGCAGAATTCCACAGCCTGAGGAATTCTGGAAGTTGAAATCTACAAGTATTAAAGTTGCCAAGGTTAGAGACTCCTGTTATAGAGGTTATCCATGTTAGGTCTGGAGTTCAATTTGATTTGAAATCAGACAGGTAGAAGAGTACATCATCATCAATCCTTTATACTTGTGACTCTTTTGGTCTTTCATATGTGGAGGACAGAATGAGGCAACTTGTCACAGCCACAGTCAACTCTCTATGGTCAACTTGGTATGGCAAATTTGCCACCATAGGACTACTTTCCAGGGCTAACTCACTTCCAGACTCGCTGCAGGGCAATTAAACAATTCAATTTAATTATTTAAAATAATTACAAAAATTGTTTTAATTTTTGTCATTCACATTTCATTTTGTCACTCCTTTCTCATTATTTAATGATTTTATTCCACTATTTCTTTGATGTTAATGTAACTCTTGCCCTGTGGCAAGTTGCCTGGTGGCGAGTTGTCCATGGCGATTTGTTCTGCAGTGAGTTGGCCTGGTGAGTTGGCCATAATGAGTTGTCGTTGACCCTTTGGAAGGATAGCCTTATTGCTATTTTTCAGAGCCAGCAGATTTTTCATAGAAAAGGTTAACCACATGAGGTGTAGTACTAAATGTGTATCCAGGTAGACCTTTAGTATCCATGGTTTGTTGTCACCAAAAAAAAAAAAAATCTGGTGTCACCTTCACTGAGTTGCTGGATGGTCACTAATGCCATTAATATTGATCTCTAAGAGAAGACATGGTCAATGTTCAATCTTTGTGCACCATTATCTTCATCGGTTCATCTGGTTGACTTTTGTGCTATACTCCTAATATCTGTTGTTTGTCCATCCCATCAGTTGTGTGACTTCCTTAGGGCATAGGACAATTATTTACAATGGGTTCTCCTGAAGGAAATTATTTGTTGAGTGACACTAAATCTGTTGGTCTGGTCCAATGATTTAGGGACAGAATATTCTGGGGCCATGAAGTGTTTTTGTTTTTGCAGAAACTCAGTGCATTTTCAGTGTGATATCTACTTATATGAAGGTCGATGCAAAGTTGCCCTCTCCTGAAAACCTGCAATATTTGACAATGTGCTGACGCTTGAGTTCAATCTCCAAAACAGCTCAGTATTGCGACCAAAGTAAAATTATTTCTTACCTTATGGAATATTGTACTTAGGACATTTTGAAAAACATAGCATTGCCATTTTGAAGATTGGATTTAATGTGGACTAGTCATATGCCACCCCCATTTCAGCTGATAAAGGACAATATTTTAAGAACTATTATTTTGACCATGCACAATAATATTTTTCAGTGACATAAATGACTCATAATTACTTTTCTTCTTTTAATAAAATTCGTTTTGTATGTTGCTTTCCCATCATTTTTTTTCAGCCTGAGTTGTCAGTCTTGAAAAAAAGGTTTTATCATCTTCAGAATTGCTGTCTGGAGATATTAATTATTTTCCTGGTTTGATGCTGTACTTTCCGTGGTGTCACTAAAATGGACCTATTAAGAATGAGTGATAGATATAGTAATTTCATTAGCACCATCAATAATGCATTGCACTTACCTTTTAAGAATCTTTCTGAATAGATTACAGTGACTGGGAATTATATTTACGTGATCAAAATAGTTAAGGTTGAAGAGAAATATTATGAAGCAATTAGTCAACTGGAACTGGATTGATGTTCTTTTAATAACATAATGAAAAAATTATGGTGTTTCAATAGTCCATGTATCATTTGGAGAACTTAATATAAACTTGCCACATAGTATTTTCTACACAAATCACAATCCCATCCCACACATACAGTACATACGATCTTATTCTTGCATACAAATATATACATGGTATGTATGTATGTATACATAAAGAAGGAATTTGAACCCTTATTTTGAAGAAATGAATTGTCCCATTGACACCGGGATCAATATATTTGGTTACATGGTGCTCAATCTTCCCTACTAATTATATTTTTCATCTTTGCTATAATAAAGTTCTTCATCTGATTGTTCTTGAAGGTGGAAATGTAAACCTATCTGAGAACTTCCGGGGAAGGTATGCCAAATTAAAGAATAGAATAGAATAGAATTTTTTATTTGCCAAGTGTGATTGGACACACAAGGAATTTGTCTTTGGTGCATATGATCTCAGTGTACATAAGGAGAATTAAAAAATACATTCATCGAGAATAAAAGATACAACACTTAGTGATAGTCAAGGTTAATAATAAGTTATCAAATCATACTAGTAAATAAATAAAAACAATATAAATTGACAGATACAGGCAACATGGTTATAGTCATAAGTGGGAAGAGATAGATACTAGGAAGGAAGAGAAGAATAATACTAATACAGTCTTAGTAAATTTTTTGACAGTGTTGAGGGAATTATTTGTTTAGCAGAATGATAATGTTTGGGAAAAAATTGTCCTTGTGTCTAGTTGTCTTGGTGTGCAGTGCTCTATAGTGTCATTTTGAGGGTAGGAGTTGAAACAATTTATGTCCAGGACGTAAGGGGTCTGTAGGTATTTTCACAAACCTCTTTTTGACTCGTCCAGTACACAGGTCCTCAATGGAAGGCAGGTTGGTAGCCATTGTTTTTTCTGCAGATCTAATTATCCATTTAAGTCTGTATTTGTCTTGTTTGGTTGCAGAGCCAAACCAGACAGTTATGGAGGTTAGGGTTAGGGTTAGGGCTAGGGAAGGCTCTATGAGAGTGGAACCAACAACCAAGGTAGATAGAGTGGATAAGATATTGCCCACATGTATTCTGGATGTCTGTTTCTCATGAAGAGACCACAAGATAATGTTTTTCTGCAGGTCTAAGCATTGGGAAACAAAGGAATTAACCCTCTTGCTCATAACAGTGGCAGAGACTTTTAAAAGATGCTCAGTTTGCAAACCTCATTTTGTAATCACTTTTGGAAATTGCTCATTAACTGCTACTAAGCTATTAGAGACCTTTGGATTTGCAAGTTTGAAAATGCTGGGCAAGTTACCTTCAATCCTGAATGAAACAAAATTTTAATTATAACTTTATAAATTATAGCACCTGAAATAAACAACCGGAAAATAACTAAGATTTTGATCTCAGAAAACTATAGACGTTCTAAGCATCCATATAAAATTGGAATATTGAAATGTTTACAAGATTTGGGTATTGAATATTAATTTCTAAAGTATAAATACTATTTCTCAGGGGAAATAGATCCTATTTTGGTTTTGCAAAACATGATCTAGATAAGCAAGTGTATTTAAAAGCAGAGCACTAGAGGGGACTAAAGATTTTAGGTAGGTTAAAGATATACAGGCCACTAAGATGGTGCAAAGCATAATGACAATAAAAATACTGAAGGAGACTTTTGAAGAAAGGAATCAGATAATAATAACTACAGTACCAACAATGAAAATCATGCTATCCCTTTCCATGGATAGACTATGTCTATAATATAGATATCAGATAGAGAACACATTTTATATGAAAAGATATAGTATTGGAAGAGAATTTACAGCTGATTGTAAGAGTGATTTAGAAAAGTATAATTAATTATATCTACAAAAAAATAGACTGAGATTTAAATATGTAAAAGAGAAATACTTAAAAGCCAAGAGAGTGATTATTATAGATAGATTTTTTCCTACTAGATTTACAAAAGAAGCTTGTTAAAACCTTGAAAAACTCTATGTGATGGTAGCAGGAAGATAAGACATAAATAGAAATTGAATTCTATAACAATATTTGAATGAATTAAAAATTAAGACTCTAGGAACAGATTAGAAATAAAAGGACTCTAGAAGTAAATTAGATGTTAAAGGAAGCAATATAAAGGTGGTTTATTTGATCAAGGTTAAAACAAAATATGTTGCTGCTATTGAGTATTGACTTTCTGTTTAAGAGAAAAATTGATATTTTATGGATTTGTTTACAGATAAGAGATAGATTATGGGATTAAAAAAATAAATATTTTTAACTCTAGAAAGTTGTTTATACCTGGGATGAAACTTGGAAATGACTTCTTTGTATCTTTGTTTTATTTTTGTTTGTTATATTCTTACTTTTCTCTTTTGCACTGTTGTTTATTTGCATATTTACTTTTCTCTTTATGCTCATTAGATTTTACTATTAGATTTTACTATTATAATTGAAATTCTTAATTAAAAATATATATGGCAAATGATAGATATTGAAAATGTATCTTTCTTTCAAATCTACATCCTAGTTTAATTGTTCAAATATGTTCATTTTGTACACTATGAGAAGCAGAAATAAATTACAGTGCTTTATTGCTGCATATTATTGGATTAAGAAAATGTAAGACAGTAGCTTTCATTGATATTACCAAGTATATTTTACTATTTACTTCTCCCCCCCCCCCCCAACTCCATATTATTGGGACAATAATCTTCTCTGTACATTTTTTTTAGACTTTCAGTTTCTATACTGAATTTACCTTAGATTGCTATATACAATAAACGTGGTCAACAAAAATAAATGTCAAAATGAAATGCCTCATTGCTGTGTCCTGACCATACAACAGATGGTCATACAACCACATCAAAACAGTTCATCACACTCAACATGAGGCAAAGACCTCATCAAGGTGAAATAAGCTGAGTTATGAAGCTTAATGCTTTAGGGCCGGGAGACCACACCTCCTTCCAATGACCAAATACTTTGTCTCTCCACTACTGACGTGAGGAAACATCTAAGCAGAGTCAACCCACGAAAAGCTGTGGGACCAGACAATATTCCTGGACCAGATGAAGTGCAGACCAACTAGCAAATGTTTTCATTGACATCTTTAACATCTCTCTGAGTACCACTGTTGTCCTAAAGTGCTTCAAGACAATGACCATTGTTCCCGTGCCGAAGAAACCATCAGTGTCCTGCCTCAATGACTACCATCCTGTTGCACTTACTCCCATCATCATGAAGTGCTTCGAGAGGCTCGTCATGAGGCATATAAAGACCCTGCTGCCCGTAACATTGGATCCACTGCAGTTTGCATACCTTTTGAATCGCTCCACCGATGACGCCATCTCCACTACACCCCATCTAGCCCTCACTCACCTAGATAACAAAGACTCATACATACAAATGCTGTTTATAGACTTTAGTTCAGCATTCAACACTATCATTCCTCAACATCTGATGGGGAAGCTGACCCTGTTGGGCCTGACTACCTCCCTCTGTAACTGGATCCTGGACTTTTTGACTGGAAGACCTCAGACAGTCTGGATCACAAAAAAACACTTCTAACACCATCATACTGAGCACTGGAGCCCCTCCGGGCTGTGTGCTCAGTCCCCTGCTGCTCACCCTGCTGACGCACAACTGTGTAGCAATGCACAGTTCAAATCACATCATAAAGTTCACTGATGACACGACTGTATCTTATCAACAAGAACGACGAGACAGCATACAGAGAGGAGGTGGAGAAGTTAACAAACTGGTGTAAAGCCAACAACCTGTCTCTGAATGTAGACAAAACAAAAGAGATGGTCGTTGACTTCAGGAGGTCACAACATGACCGCTCCCTGCTGAAGATCAATGGCTTCTCCGTGGAGACCGTAGAGAGCACCAAATTCCTTGGTGTTCACCTGGCGGAGAATCTCACCTGGTCCCTCAAAACTGGTTCCATAACAAGGAAGGCCCAGAAGCATCCTTACTTTCTTAGGAAACTGAGGAAGGCACAGCTTCCACCACACATCCTCACAACCTTCTACAGAGGGACCATCGAAAGTACCCTGAGCACCTGCATCACCACCTGGTTTGGGAATTGCACTGTTTCGGATTGCAAGACCCTACAGCGAATAGTGAGGACGGCAGAGAAGATCATTGGGGTTGTTCTTTCCTCTGTCATGGACATATACACTACACACTGCATTTGTAAAGCCAGAAACATTGTGGCTGACCGCACACACACCCCTCATACATGCTCTTTACTCTCCTGCTTTCTGGAAAAAGGTACAGAAGCATTCGGGCCCACACAAACAGACTGTGTAACAGTTTCTTTCCACAAGCCATCAGACTCCTCACACTCTCTAAGTTCATAGATTTAGAGCTATATGTAGTTCTGTGTTCTGCTCTTTTTCTTTTTATCTATGTTGTCTGATGTAGCACTTTGGTCCTGGGGAAACGTTGTTTTGTCTCACTGTGTACTGTACTGTATATTGTTGAAATGACAATAAAACCTACTTGACTTGACTTGATATGAAGCAGAAGATCAAATGCTTACTTTTTTGCATCTCCACTTAAAAGAACTCTAAAGAACAGTTCCAAAAATGACCACTTTGAAAGGTCTTGAGGAGTCACTGGTATTTAAAGGAGAACAGGTTGCCATTATGCTTATCTTTCATGCAAAAATTCATCACCTCTGATACTAGAAAATACAGTGTCAGACTTGTGCAAGCTTGGGCATTCAGGAAAGTAAGACCCTCGATTCCATTTGTAGTGAAAAGTACTTTTACTAAAGCCAAATCGTTATACGGCATAAGCAAAGCTGGATCTGAATATTCCCACTCAAAACTGCCCTTTTTCCATTTCCTAAAGCCTTCCCCGCTTGACCAGTTCATGAGTGTCATAGTATTTAAATTTAGTGTTTTGGTAAACAGCTTTAAGGTTTGGCGCCTCTTTGATGGAGTTGCACATTCCATTCTAGTGTTCATGTCCTTGGATGCACTGTTCTGTTCTGAATTGGCACCTCTGGTTCCTGTCATCCTATCATTTCACCCCTATATTCCCTTCCTCCCTCTGCCCCCATTTTATGACAGGATGCCAGTGAGGCAAAGAGGCTGAAACATTTACATGGCAGTCCTGACATATAGCTTATCAGACTTTTGTATCATTCTAGCAAATATTGCCTTTTGGCTTACAAGGTTTTATATTACTGTATAACTTTCTTTCTGAATATTTTAGAAATTATAGCTGAAGCCAAATTAGCCAGTTTTCCTATAAATTCTCTTTTTCAGCACATTATTAGACTGCATGCAAAAAATTGGGTTAATGTCTGTGTTACCAAATAACATCCAAAATTAAATCAGAGTCTGAGACAAGGTATTGCTCAAAGTTCCAATTTATTAAGAGAATCATGTTGGCACATCTAGGAAAACCTGAATCTGAAAGCTTCCCGATTTTCCCCACCCAGTTGAGAGTTCATGAACTTGCCCCCATACCCACAAGTCCATCACATGGCCCAATCTCCCACTGCCGTGCTGGCAGTTCCATCCATCCAGTTCCGGTCAGGTGCAGAGGTGTAGAGACAAAGGATGACCTTGGATTCTAGAAAGGAATCATATTTTGACAACATCACATTCTACTCCTTACTATTCCTCCTCCCAATTCCCCACTAATGAAACACTATAGTAGAATAGAATATTAGTGTGGCAGGCCAAAGATCCCAAAGGAACTGGCTGCAGGCCTGATAAATTGTTTATAATGATAATTTTCAGAAATTCTCATAAAGGTAGCCAATTAGCAACCATTCAGTTACCACGGATCTACCCCAAAAGGAATTTACAAGCAGGATTTAAAGTTTTGATGACTGCCCCCTCTGTATCATGTGATTGTGTCATGTGACTTTGGGTGCTCAAAATGTGGATCACATTTAGAATCATTTGCAGTGTCCCTTGCTCACACGTCCACAATTGATGACTTTTTTTAAAACCAGAAACCAGCATTTACTTCTGATTTCCAGCAAAAATAAAAAAGCCCATTTCAGTCAATGGGTTCACTTAACAATAGACATAGTTGTCTAAGAACTGCAAAAAATGTTATGAAATCGGATTGGTCATATGTATATGATTTACCACGACATTATCATGACATACAAGAGAAGTTCTGAGCTCCATTATGGAAGTAAGTCAAGGATTGGTATGAGTTTGGGTCTCATTAACATCTAATGTTGAACGTTGTGACATTAAAAAAAGAAAAATAGCTGCCCTGTGCATTAAATAAAACATTTTTGAAGAATGAAGGACATACTTGGTCCCCCTGTTTCAGAAAATGAAATGGCAAATTCTGAAGAATGCAGAGCAAAATTGAGGCACTGGGGGCTGATGGGGGGGGGGGGGGGCAGAGTTCTTCTCGCAGAATTATTCCAGCGTGTCTCAAGCTGGTTTTTTCTCCATAGTTGGGATGGAGGAAGATGCTATCTCAGTGTTTTGCCAATCCATTTGGCTTATTTACAGGAATCTACTTTCCTCATGGACAGTTGGTTTTATGAGATTGCTTTTTCCAGTCTTAAATTTGCACGTAAATATGCAATTTGTTTTAAAAGTAAACATGCACATTAAATATATATGCATCCTTGCTTACAGGTGTTTTTTTTCTTAAGGTACATGATTTCTTTTAAGCTATACTGTATAATTCTCTTGAGATGTACAACTTTGCCTTTCGTGTTCTCTGCTGTAATATGTTTTGTAAACCATTTGTATTAATGCATGCAATTTGCTAGACAGTTTTGCAATGTGTACATACCTTTGGGCAAATATTCTTACTGAATAACTCAATTCTAGCATTTGGATATTCCCGTTAAACAATGGCCATGTTTCAGTTCCAGCTTTGCATCCGGAACCGCAAATGGAAAAGGTGTGCATTCAAAATTCATCCAGAACAAATTTCTTCCAGTCCATAAAATAATCTAATTTTTTTTAAAAGTCCTGTATGGCTTGGATCCAATCTGAGGAGCCATCTCACCCCAATGGGATCATTAACTCATCTCCACTAGAAGGGGGCCTTCTGCAGATCCCAGACCAAGGAATTCTGTCTGATGGGATCAAAGAGGAGAGTCTTTTACGTTGTGGTCCTGATCCTGTAGAACATTCTACCACTGGCAGTGAGAAGTGTTCCTATCCTTCTGCCTTCTGAAAGGGTATAAAAACCTTTGGAGCTTGGGACCCCAAGGGGCTTTACCCTGGGAAGCAAGGGTGCTTCCCTACCGGTTTGCAAATGTGAGCATGCATGCGCTCGGTCTGCACATGCCACATCTGCACATGCGCTCAGCCTTCCACGTATGCACTTTGGCTAAAAAAAAAGGTGCCTAAATGGGATGACATAGAGCCAGGGCAGGTGGGCAGAGCCAGCCACAATTTCCACTACCGGTCCGGGCAAGCTGGTCTGGCAGAATACCACCTCTGATTGGAAGTGATTAACAGGGTAACCTTTAAAGAATGTGAAGAATTTGAAAGCAGAGTAGATCTATGGAAAGCTACAAAGAACCAACACTGGATGGAGCCAACAGAGAAGTTGGAACATGGGTCTGATGAAAGCTGGGAAGTATGGGCATCATTAAAGACACTGCTGTATGCATACAAGAAGATCCAGAGACACTCTGAACAAATGCTTCTGCTCTTTGCAATTGTAGTCTCATGCAGACAATGACACATATGTATACCCGCCCAATCAGTGCACACTTGAGGACCTCATGGCAATGCACAGAACACAATGTTGTTAGTTTCTGGGCAAGCTCTGTTTAAGTTGTGCCTATTTTAATCTTGTGTTTTATATTAGTATGTCTCATTGTGATGCTTCTGACACGAATAAACAAACAATAGCATTGTCATTGTTTCTATATTTATCCTTTTTATTGTTTGTAAAGTTGGCCATAGATCAGAACTTCTATTCCGGTGATGGCAAACCTTTTCAGCAGCAATTGCCAAAAAGGGAGTGCATTCATCAGGGCTGAAACCTGGAAGAGAGCTCCCCAGGGGGAATGGGGAGAAATGAAGCTGGTCTTCCGGTTACTGCCATTCATGTGCGTGCGACCGTCAGCTGGCTGTTGCACAAGTTCATGCTGGGAAACGAAAGACCAGCTCTTCCAGTTCCGGGCACTGCCTCACGCATGAAGCTCAGCGGATTGTCTCACGTGCACGTGTGCCAGAAACCCAGAAGAGGAACGGTCAATACCATACATGCCAGGCGACATGGCTCCGCATGCCACTTTGGACACACGTGCCATCGGTTCGCCATCACGGTTCTATTCTCATTCTGGGCTCCTTATCTCACTTTACTACAACATTGCCTTGAGATGCAAGAGGGATTTTTCAAGCAGCAGCATCTTTAAATGTTTAAATGCTGTTGTAAGTTATGAAAGTCCCTAAGCCTTTAGGGAGGGATCCATTTCTTTTTTTCCCCCTCAGCTACCAAAGAACCATTTCAAAGTGCACTTATCAAGTTGCCATTTATCCTGCATTTTCTGTTGATGCTGTTAGCCAACCGCTCTCTCTTTAAATGGTAATTAGATGGCTCTGATAGTGATCTGCAGAAAATACTCACTGGTAGTCTTCTGGGTGACTATGGCTGGCAGTTTTATTACTAATTTGCAGTTGCCACCGGGCTTGTCTATAATTAAGTTACTAATGGACTATCTTGGTTGAGCTCCTTTCTTTTGGTTATCCCTCCCACTTTTTTCCCTTGCCATTCTTTTTATGAAATCTCTTTTCATATGTTTGAGGATAAAGCTCTATCTCTGATCGCTCACCAACCTTTTAGGTATGTTTTAATTGTTTTCCAACTACACACTCTTTGGTTCACAACCAAAAATGCCTCTGGGTAGAGATTTATATGATATTTACATACCATTTTAATTAGAGTAATGATTACACCTGCTTTAAGATAATATGTATTACTTGCTGCCAACCAGAAACACAATGATTGGGGCCAGCCGGCATAGTGGTTGCTTTTTGAAAAGATGTTTAATTTTGCAGTACTTTAAATAATGTTGCTTAAAGTATTAATTATGGAAGTGCTCGACTGGGACGTTTCATAATACAGAAAGTAACTAGGCAGAATACTATGAAAGAATTGCTTCGTGAAAATACTTTTTATACCCCCCCCAGCCCCCAAACAGCTGTCCTAATATTAAAACCATAAAAGACTTGGTCAAAATTTGCTCAGGCAATTTGATTATTACTGAGAATTCTAAAAGCCGAATTCCATCCACTTGAAGCTTATCCATGTTAGCTTGATTCTCAAAATGGCTCACAAATAATTTGAATAAATAATAAACATTATTGACACACAAACTAGTCCTTCACTTACAGTATGGAGCTTACCCATTATGTTTGTAAGATGTGATCATAAGAACACAGGTCAGGTGTGCTTGCCAAGAGCTTAGCATTAACAGTAGACGATGTTTGTAATTTGGAAAATATGGCTACCACCTGACAGCATCTCTGATGAATTCAGGTGAATCTTTATCTATCTGCTTTCATCCACTTAAGGCAATCATTTACTGTTTTTCTTGGTTGTTGTTTTCTTTGCTTTTTTTTTAGAAACATCCTTTATCGACTAGATGACAGGACACAGCGATTTTCAGTACTCCTGGAGGCAGCAGAGCACTGGAAATTACATCAGCACAATGAGACTCTGCAAGCTATGTTGTCAAAAGTGTTCAACAGTTTCAATTCAGCTCAGGTTTGTTTCAAAGTAGGACTTGAGGTCTTTGAGGCCACCTCAGTGGGAAACCAATGATGAACTTGGCGTTTTGGCATCTGCACACACGCCACTAAGAACCTTGTTTACACTTTATAGAAGAAGGCTTGGGATCAGACTTGAAATGATATAGGTTTGAGATCTTTCTTTGGTTTCTCAACTTTAAAGAACAAATTCTTGTTTCAAGGTAGTCCCAAAGGTGTTTTGTTTCAAGAGGCAACTAGACTAGTCCAGCTGCCTCTTGAAAAAGCACATTTGGGACAACCATAACCTGAATGATTCAGAATTTCCATACACATTTATTTCAAGGTACTTTATAGTACCCCTAGATCAGGGCTGAAATTCAGCAGGTTCTGACAGGTTCTGGAGAACCGGTAGTGGAAAATTGAGTAGTTTGGAGAACTGGCAAATACCACCTCTGGCTGGTCCCAGAGTGGAGTGGGAATGGAAATTTGGCAATATATTTCCCCTGGAGTGGGGAAGGAATGGGGATTTTGCAATATCCTTCCCTCAGGAGTGGGGTGGGAATGGGGATTTTGCAATATCCTTCCCATGGAGTGGGGAGGGAATGGGGATTTTGCAGTATCTTTCCCCTGCCAAGCCAACCAAGCCATGCCCACAGAACCGGTAGCAAAAAATGTTGAATTTCACCACTGCCCTAGTTAATGCTAAAGCAGCCTTTTGCATTATTGAGAATTTATTGCATATTTCTATTTTTGGAATATGTGTGTATGGGTAGCTGTATATGTGTTGATAGATCAAGAGTCAAATAAGGAAGATTTGAAATTGGATAACTGGAAAACAATTCCACACAGTTGATCCAAGCTGGAAAAAGAAATTAAGGTGCTTTTATCTTTCCTGTAATAGCCTACTGCATTTCTAATTGCACACAGAAAAGACATGAAATAATCCTTCCCATTTCCATTCACTTCCTATATGGAATACCTGTGCTTCCATCTGTTCCCTTATTTGCAATCATTGGTCACATGTGGCTACTACGTTTTTAACTATAAAGACAACATGCAAGTGCATTGACTAGCATTTGCCTAATGTTGCCATTCGGTAGCAAAACCCATTGTGAAACATTCATTCAAAAATATCTTGCCCTGTGGCGCCGTATATTTCTGTTCAACAATAGCCAAAACATCCCACCCATTTGTGAACAGAAGCCATGAAATCTGATCATATGTGGTTGGTCATGGATGTTTTCAGATTTCATAAAACATCTGATTTACCAACACCTGATTGTTGACTTGCAAGTGTCAACTTTAATTGAACTAGACCTCCTGCAGAAGATTCAAGATTGAACAGAGTGAACAATGAAATGTCAGTGGTTCTATCCTACAGGAAACAAAAGAAGTTAATCTTTTCTTATTATTTATGCACAGGGGTCATACTATCATATTCAGGTCTGAAAGAAAAGTAGAAACCAGCCATTGTGAAAGAGGCAATAATCCCTAACTTCACCCAGATAGGACCATGTCTGATTCTCAACATTTTCTTCACCATGTACTCCCTTTAAATACCTCTTGTGGCTATGGACCATGGCCAGGGACCACCAAGACTTAACTCAAGATTTAAGGAAGTGTATTCACCGGGCTCCTGTGATGACATCTCAGCCTCCCCTGGGTACGCTCTATGGTTGTGGGCCAGTTGCCGGCAGCATACAACCATAGAGCATACGCCCAGAGCGGTCACTGCCAGAAGACTCAGTTTGGAAGCCGCAGAAAAAGCCATGTGGCGGTGGAGGCAGTGGCAGCGGCGGAGATGCCCTGGCTCTGTGGAGAAAGCTGGGCCAGGGCATTGTGAGGCTGGCAGGCGTATGAGCGAGAGCGGAACAGCCGCTCGCGCAACCTCCCTCCAGCCATGCAGAGTGCCATTCACTGCCATTTCGAAGGCACCAAGCGGCGGGAGCCAGGTGGCGGCGAGCAGGCACTCACACGGCTTGGCGATACCCCTAGGTCAGTGAATAGTGCTGTGCCTGGCTTGAACCTTGCCCGGGTTTGCTGGGTGGCTGCTCATGAGTGTGGTCACTTCATGGCTGCTGTGCTGTGCTGCTGCTACAGCGCCACACAGCCATTCGCCCATGAGGCTGTGCCTGGCTCTTTGGGAGCCCACTTGCAAGAGAGCAGTCACAGGCAACTCCCCTCTTCAGCTGGGCACAGAACCGCTCACCAACCTAGCGGTATCCCGAAGGCGCTAAGCAATGCGATCACTTTTGCCTCCCCCCCCCGATTCCCGTGGCTTGGCACCTTTGGGATAACGCTAGGTTGGTGAGCAGCGCTATGCCTGGCCGGAGGAGGGGGGGTTGTCCAGGGGGCTTATTTTCAGGGGAGGGCTTATATTTTTGCCCACCAGAAAAATGTGGCGTGGCCTTATTATCAGGACATGTCGTAATTTTGGGGAAACATGGTAGTAGCCTCCCCATGCTGTTTTTCTTTAATCAGAGCCAATTGACATTAAAGACATATGCTTTCCCATCAAAACCATAAGCTTTATTATGCATATCCTGAAAGCAAAAACTTTCTTTATTGTATGACAGGTAATATTGCATTCCAATGCCTTTATTAATTCAGAGGGAAGCATAAGGTTTATGCAGCTATCTGGATTTGAAAGGGGAATATTCTGTTTTCCCTCCTTCAGATCCAGAAAATATGAGTTTAAGTTTCATTAAGTTTAATGAAAGATTTCATAAAACCAGTGGTGGGTTGCCAATTTTTTTACTATCAGTTCGGGCGCATTTGCATGTTTGCGCACACGTGATGCTTCTGCACATGCGCAGAAGCATCTGGGCCGGTGGACAGAGCCTCCTGCCACCACTACTACCTGTTTCCCCGATCCAGGCAAAACCAGGAGCAACCCACCTTTGGCATGAACCTATAGTACAGTCACCTATAGGTTATCCTCAGAAAGCATCACTTAACTTGCCATGAAGTACGCATGTGATTGATGTTGATGGGGAAACAGATTTTCCAGAGACTCCTATTCAATAATCCAGGAAAAGTAGCAGGAGAGATAAATGTGACAGTTTGCGTACCATGTGCACACGTTCTTGTGACAGAGAAAGAGAGGGGGAGGGACAGAAAATCACCCAACAACACATCCTCATTCTTTGTAATATAATTTAAAGGAAAATCTCTTTTGTTTCATTTTCGGTGAGGTAGGATCCTCCAGAATTCTGATTAGGAAGCTCAATTTAAATATAAATGAAATGAATTTAAACGTATTTTTTCATCCTCCTCTTCCCCATGCCATATAAGGTATACATCAAATGGTGCACTTAACTCAGAAAAGAATTGCGTAGCTTTCTCTTTGCTTTTGAGCACAATTCATAACCACGGGTATTCAGAAGCAAATTTCCATTGATTTCAATGATATTTTCAGCTACATAAGCATCCTTTAGCTTCCATGCTTTGAATGAAATCTCTTCTGAGGCTATTTGGGTGGCATCAGTACAGCAGGATGCCACTAAATCATATTAGGCATTGTCATTTGATTTTGTTTTGGTTTTCACTCAAATCTAGAATCAAACTTTTCTTAAAATAATAATTCAGCAGCCATCCAGATTCCTGAGGCATTCCTTTTTTAAAGATTTTTATTAACAAACATGTAAAATACACACACACACAAATTAGACGTACACCACATTTATACAATACAGTGCGAACAGGAACTTCCTGTTTTTTATTTTAGCAATCATCAATCGATATCGCTCACCTTATATTATTCACCCTTCTATCGTATTTCATTTAGATTTCACCATTCTTAGCCCTCTTATTTTACTCATAACTATTATTTTGGAATGTTGTCATATTCTTTCACTGATTTTTGTTTCTTTCCTCCATCCCCCTATACCATTTATCCCATATCTGGTAGAATTCTGATTCTTCCTTTCCCTGTATTTATTTCGTTAATTTACTGAGACATTCTTTATTACTTTGTCATGGGTCACATCATGCCAGTACCTAGCAAAATGAACGCAGTAGTGAATAGTTCTTGCAACCAGGAAACTTAATAGTTTATATAATTGTGTGTTTAAAGTGGATGAAAATGAAATTATAATAAATAAGCTAACATTCATAGTGCCTATTGTAGAAGGAACCAGAAAAACAAACAAACTACAATTAAATCAGACAAGTAATAAGTATACCAGAGAGTTGTGATTTGACCACTAAATTCATGATAGATTGTAAATTGTTTTGAATAACCTAAGGGGGAAAAAAACCTTAAAAATCTTCTGTTTATAGGCCACAACCAGTGGTGGGTTTCAAAAATTGTTCGAACCTACTCTGTGGGTGTGGCCTCCTTTGTGGGAGTGGCTTGCCACCCATGTGACCGGATATGAAGATGCCGACGACACTTGTCAGAACCACCTTAAATTACCCCACACACAGCACTGGCATGCATAAGAATATGAGGTAAACTTGTTTTTTAAAAGGCATCTTTGGTTTGCGTTAAAACAACTTCAACACACGCAATGTTCTGATTGCACCACAAACGCAGTAGTCATCCTTACCTTTCACAGACGCACTGAGTTTTATAAATATGAGCATGATAGTGTAGAATAATCATATCCAAGGACCAGTGGTGGGCTTCAAAAAAATTTGGAACCTCTTCTGTAGGTATGGCCCGCTTTCCGGGTCCACTGGTGGAACCACTTCTATCCGGTTCGATAGATTTGACGAACCGGTTCTACCGAGTAGGTGCGAACTGGTAGGAACCTACCTCTGGCCACAACAGTCAAAAAACAGCCATAAGATCTCTCTTCCTCCCTCTTCTTCATTCTAAAACATAAGAAAAAGGCATATTTATCCACTCACCAACCTACTCACCCATCATAGGTGACTCTGTTTAAGTAAGGGACCAGCAAACATTCACTGAAGCATAAATTGTTTTATTGATCAAAGCTGGAAGCAAAGACAGACCTCAAGAAAGGTGGCACTGCAGTCCCTTTTTATAAATGTTTGCAAATTAACTACAATTAATTTGGCTTTGATTCATTGTTTGTGTTTCAGCGTATATGCATTAATGGCTGCGGGAATAGGTCAGGATAGGTACGTACGTAATGGATTTTTATACTAGATACTTTTGAAAAACAACAGGTCAAAGAAATTACATCTGAAATTGGTCTGTTCCTCGAGCCGTGACCTACAAACCTCAAGTTATATCTTAATCCTTTCTTGGCCTAGTTTGCATACTTGCAGCTAGCACTTTGATTAACTTAACCAAATGTAAGATTCTGAGTATTCCTAGTGCCTAATTATTTATCTCTGAGCTATATTTTCCTGCAGACAAAAAAAAACCTCAGGCACACTGTTTTTTAATCTCACTGTTGCAATGACCAAAGTTGACTTTTTTATAACTGTAATCCTGGCCTTGACAAATACATTTGGTTTGGGGTTGGTTCCCCCCCCCCCCCAGTACTGACGTCCAAGTGTCTGGAGTTGGGGAATCAGTGCTGATCTTTCCATTATGATTCGGGACAAAGCATAAATAACACAGTTCATATTTGCCTGTGAAAACAGGCTTTATGGAACTGCTGGCTGCCACCAATGGTCACCAGGGATGGTATTCAATTACCTTCCCTACCGGTTCCCAAATGTGAGCACGCTCTGTCTTTGGCGCATATGCTTTTGGCTAAAAAAAAGGCTTTAAATGGGATGCCATAGAGCTTGGACGTGTGGGTGGGGCCACCCACGATTTCCGCTACAGGTTCAGGCGAACTAGTCCAAACTGGTAGAATACTACCTCTGATAGTCACCCATAGGAAGGTGAAAATATGTCAGATGGCAAATGTAACGATTTTTGATCTTCCAGTACAGGTAAACCAGTTCTCTCTATGTGCAGATGGTTCACTGTTTGGGATTGTTGAGTCACTGATAAAGTGGTATAGATTTTGAAGTCCAATGCATCCATCACAGTGCTCCGTGAAATAGAATCTTCCCTACTGTGGTCCCATAGTTATAGACTTATTTTAAGGAGGGATTTGATAATTCATCAAGCTTATGTGTATATGCCGGTCACTGGGAATTTGTATGGAATGGGTATATGTACAAAACTTACTGGAAAAAAACTTACAGCTTAGATGTTGAACATACTATTCTTCCCAATTGTCTTTTAATTTGAGTTGTTGATTATGCATTTAAATGAGACTGAATTATATATTTTCCTATGAAAAGATTCCACTTCATCTTGGCTTCTATTGATATCAGGGTTTGGTGATTAGGTGATCTTAGGGGCCTTTTATTGTGGGCTCTATGGAGTAGGTCTGAGCAGGTAATATCACCTAGCTAACAGATCTAAAAAAAACAGCTGATTGGGCTTGCAAAGTATTTTAATGGGTAACTAGAACTGGAGGGGGAGCTTAAAGAGAGAGAGAGAGACAGAGACAGAGAAATCCTTGAAAAGCTATTTAGGTATATTTTAAAAAAATGATTGGCTGTTTCCATGTAATCAGAGTTTGACTAAAAGGAGTTGTTTTTTAAGTATTATCATACACAGGGCAAAGGAAACTATGAGAACTAGAAATAATAACACGGAGAAAGGATTAATGACTACTTAGCTGCATAAATCTGGTAGAGATTTTAAATGATTTAGTGTGCTTTAACATGCAGGCTCCAAATTTGGCAGTGGGGCCATCATGCTTACCGGTAGATTTATTGTGCAATTCTGTATATATTTACTGAGAGATGAGTATCTCCAGTTTCAACTTGAGTTACTTCTAAGGGCACTTATCCATAAATAAGCTTATATAGCCTAAAGTGGGCCCTTCATTGGTGAATCTGAGTAAAAAAAACAACAACAACAACATTGGGTTGGAAGCAAATAGCAATGTCCATACTTTGGATAGTTGAGTGTAGTTGCCATTTACATTTCTTATACTCTCCAAGAAAGATTGTTAAGTTTTGTAGCAAATTTATAGGATTACCCAGAGAAGGGTGTGGGGGTGATTAATACAAAGAAGCATCCCCAAATGGATGACCCACACTTTCTTTTGCATGAAAAATGAATTCAATATATGCTAAAACATATGAAGAACGGTTCCTGGAACTGGGTATGTCTAGTTTAATGAAAAGATGGACTAGGGGAGATGTGATAGCAGTGTTCCAATATCTCAGGGGTTGCCACAAAGAAGATGGAATCAAGCTATTCTCCAAAGCACCTGAAGGTAGGACAAGAAGCAATGGGTGAAAACTAATCAAGGAGAGAACCAACCTAGAACTAAGGAGAAATTTCCTGACAGTTAGAACGATTAATCAATGGAACAACTTGCCTCCAGAAGTTGTGAATGCTCCAACACTGGAAGTTTTTAAGAAGAGATGGGATAACCATTTGTCTAAAGTAGTGAAGGATTTCCTGCCTAAGCATGGGGTTGGACTAGAAGACCTCCAAAGCCCTTTCCAATTGTGTTGTTCTATTCAGAAAGGCTATGGTAGATAGCAATAGTACTTCGACCTATAAACCGCTTCACAGTTCTTTACAGCCTTCTCTAAGCGGTTTACAGAGTCAGCTTATTGCCCCAAACAATAGGGTCCTCATTTTACCAACCTTGGAAGAAGGAAGGCTCAGTCAATTTCAAGCCAGTGAGGACTGAACCCCTTGCAGTGAGCAGTGAGTTAGCTTGCAGTACTGCACTCTAACCACTGTGCCACCATGGCTGCTGCGCTAGAATTATCCTAGATTAGAGGTGTCAAAATTGATTTCATTGAGGGCTTCATCAGGGTTGTGTTTGACCTCAGGGGGCTGGGGGGGGCATGGCCAGGGGTTCCTGTGGTGGCCGAAGCGCTCTGCCAGTGAAAACGGGCCCCAAGCTTCGTTTTCAGCTGCAGCAGCCTCCTGCAATCCTCTGCCAGCAAAAATGGAGCTCCATTTTCACTGGCAGAGGTACCGCAGGTCAATCCTTTCCTGTTTCCAGGGCAGCCTCGTGGGCCATATCTAAGCACTGTGCAGGCTGGATCTGGCCCACGGGCCTTGAGTTTGACACCCCTGTGATAATGCTAATGGAAACTGAAAGATTGCAAGGTTTGCCACTTTGAATTCAAATTTACTGGGAATGAAGCTATTGCGTAGGTGCTATAATGAGATCCTATCTTAATTAGCAAAAATGAAAGATGGTGGTATACAGAGCTAGTCCTTATTTCTGAGAGAACTTTTTTCTGGCTTTAAAGTATATAAGTGCATACAATAAATCGATGTCATATAATGCAAATGGGATTATTTCCTTTATTGACTCTTTATTATATAGTTACTGCTGGAATACAACACATTAAGTGGAAGGAGTAGAATCAGATTTTGGTAATCGTATTCGAAAGGTGCAATAAAACTGCTTAGTTGTTTTCAATGTCCTATCAGAATCACCGACTGGTTTAGAGAAGTTCGGAACACTTCTTTGAACACAAAAAAGGTTTTACAATCTGGCTTTTCAAAAGAGAGGAGATGGGTAGCTTTTGACATGAGTTTTATGTTAAACTTTGCTGCTTGAGTATCATGTAAAGAAGTAGATTGGATGTCACAATTTCCATGGGTATAGAAACTATTGTTAGGGCCATAGAGTTTACTTCTCTATTCAATACCCTCAAGTCGAGTCAGGATTTAAGGGATACAATGCTTAGGAGTTGGTTGACGTACTCCTTCCCACTTGCTATACCCCCAACAAAAAAAGGAGTTGTATGGGGAGAAAGCATTGCAAATCACAACCCAGAGAAAGGGAATCAATCTTTCCCTTTCTTTTATTTCTGGGCTAAAATATTTCTCAGATGTTATTTGCCCTCAAAGACAGCTTTTGCAGTAAACAGCCTCTTTAGGGATAATGGGAGTTACCAGGAGAGGATTTCAGTAGGAAAACAACATGGCAAAGAAAATTCTCCTTTGTTGTACCTCTGTGTTATTTCTACGAAATGGAAGGAATTAGTTGAAGCGTACTTTCAAATATGAGCACTTGCAATCACTTGTAGCTTGGCCTTAACTCTGCCATGAAGACATTCATGTGTCCTACTGAAACAAGATGTGGGTTATATGCTTTCAGCCTTCTGAGACTAAAAAAATGAGTATCAGTGTTTGAATTTACATTTGAATTGCTCTCCAAGATGTTTTCTTGAAAAGTGAAAAAATGATGATGATGATGATGATGATGATGTAGTATAGTCAGTGGTGGGATGCAACCTCTTTAACAACCAGTTCAGTGAGCGCAGGCGTTGCACTCCACCACCACCACCCATGCACCACACCTCCTTGCGCCACACACACTCCCATGCCGCACCCCTTCACAGGCTGTTTTGGGTCTAGGAGGCTTTCCTAAGCCTCCTGGGAAGGAAAATGGGCTGTGGGGGGGGCACCACACCTCCATACCCGTGGCCTATTTTGGGTCTAGGAGGCCGCCCTACACTTACCTGGGAACCAGAATGGGGCACGTGGGGACTCCTGGGAGGGGAGAGGCCATCTGGTCACCAGAATGATTAGTTCACCAAACCTGATATAAAATTAACATACAGTTCACGCAAACCGGTCTCAACCAGCTGAATCCCACTCCCACAGCACTGCGAGTTGACAATGCAGAGAATCGCCTAACCCCATTTTCCCTTTCTTTCCGAGAGAGGCTTGGGATAGATATGATAGGTTGTTTCTACAAGTCATCAACTCTTAGTTGGTTTCATCTCGTTTGCCTGCTTTTTTGTCACACATGCTGTACATGCACATATACAAAAAGGGGGTTTCAATGGGAGAGTGATTTAAGCAAGTTCTGCCACTTTCTGTATGTTATCCAGCAATGTGTGAAAAGCTGGCATTGTGTAGAATGCCCAGGAAATCTAAAGAATGTGTGACGTTGTTAGGTAAAGTCTGATATGTTTGTGTTATTTTAATACACACTTTCCCTAGGCATTGCATTAACAGATTAACAGAGTTGGAAGGAACCTTGTAGGATATCTAGTCAACCCACCCACCCCCACCCAAGCAGGAGACCCTACACCATTTCTGACAGATGGTGGTCCAGTCTCTTCTTGAAAGACATTATAAAATGAAATAACTAGACATTATGCAGAATGACAAGAACTATTTAGGTCAATTATGAAGACAAAATCATGAAAAGGGTTAGGCTTAGGTTTAGGCTTAGGCTTAGGGTTAGGGTTAGGGTTACGGCTAGGGCTAGGGTTAGGGCTAGGGCTAGGGCTAGGGCTAGGGTTAGGGTTAGGGTTAGGGCTAGGGCTAGGGCTAGAGTTCGGGCTAGGGCTAGGGCTAGGGCTAGGCTAACCCTGACCCTGATTCTGACCCTAACCTTCTCTTTATTGAAAAGACATTTATGAAAGAATAATAATATGCAAAATAAAATACAGGATTTACTGGAAAAAAACGAGAGAAAAAGACCAGTATTGACCCACTTGTTACAACAAAGAAGGCTAGAATAGCATTTCAGCAGGAGCATTTTATACCTTGTCAGTTTGCCTTTTGACTTTCCATAGAATATCTAGGAAATGTGTCAAATATTAAGCATTTCATACTTTGGCATCCCATTTTTGGCACTCTATAGATTTCCTAGGCATTCTATAAAGTATAAATTCTATTTTATATATAGAGTGCCCAATTTCACACATTGATGGTAACATATATATTTTATGACTTGCATACATGTAGGAACAGCGAAATTGGCACTGTGACATTGCAACTGCCTTCATAATTTTGATGGAAGTTTTGGATCCTGCTTATGCCTCCATCCATGTTAAGAGGCTTTGATTAGTTTGGAATCTCTTTTTCCCTTTGTGTTTTCAGAGCATTACTGAAATACTTTTATTTATTTAATGAAACAGAAAACAGAAAATACTAGTGGGAAGGCAGGGAGGAAGGAACCCAGGCAGGCAGGCAGGCAGGCAGGCAGGCAGGAAGGAAGGAAGGAAACACACAAACATACAAACACACAAAGAACGGCTTGGTGGCCTAGTAGTAAAGACTCTTCCCTCCCACTCAGAAGTTTGAGAGTTCAATTCTAGGTAGCAGCAGATATTTCTCTAGATGCAAATAAAAAATATTTGCTGTGAACTCCACATGGTGTCAGGAAGGGCATCCAGCCAGTAAATGATTCTATCAAATTAAGGGGTTATAGAGTCACAAAAAGCCATATATATATATAAAATGCCATAGTTTCAAGAAATGATTACCATACTCCATGTTTCATTGTAATTGTACATACACATCAGATTACTAGCATTCACAATCCTCACCATGACATGAGAATTCCAAGTGCCTGGCTAGCAGGAGACAAACTTCTGCTGCCACTTTAAGGCAAGGGCAAAGCATCAGAAAGATGGATAGTAGCTGATT
Source organism: Thamnophis elegans (assembly GCF_009769535.1). Lineage (NCBI taxonomy): Eukaryota > Metazoa > Chordata > Lepidosauria > Squamata > Natricidae > Thamnophis > Thamnophis elegans. Next base: position 58,132,442 of record NC_045550.1, read on the forward strand.
ATATTCCTTGGCAACCTTTCTGAAGTCAAGCAAAAGAAGTCAGTTGCCTTCATGGATTTGATTAGAAGGGCAATAAGAAAATGATGCTTCATTGCTTGCCTTCCCTTTGTACTGAAAACAGAGTAAAAACAATTTTTTAAAATGTTTTTTCCATATATACCTCTTGAAAGTCAATGCATGATAATTTCATTCCATATTCTATATAATTGCTATCCTGCAGTGGGCTGCAGGAATAATTCATGCTGTTCTCTGAGAAAATCTCAAGATTTGTCTTGTACAAGGAGAGCAAGATATACAGCTTGAAACATTTATGCAAAATAATACTTTTTTTTCTTTCAGTAAAATGGGTGTGGCCAAGAAACTATGAGCACATACCTTTCGTCATTTAGCAATAGCAGTTAGAATTATATGCTTCATAATGCTTTTTGCAGCCCTCTCTAAGCAGTTTACAGAGTCAGCCTATTTCCCCCAACAATCTGGGTCCTCATTTTACCCAGCTTGGAAGGATGGAAGGATGGGTCAACCTTGAGCCGGTGAGATTTGAACTGACAAACTGTGGCTAGCAGTCAGCTGAAGTAGCCTGCAGTAATGCACTCTAACCACTGCGCCACTTCAGCTCCTTATCATTCTTTTCCTAGTTTGTCTATTTATATACCCAGTGGCAAAAGAAAGCTACTTAAAGGACTTTGGTGCATTCTCATACAGTATATCCTTTAACCATCATAATGTAATTTCTACAAAGGGTTTAACAGCACAGAAATTCCACAAAAACAAGATGCTTTTCCACTCCCCTTCCCCCCAAAATGCCTACTTTTCCCCACTTGCATATGACAACTGCCTCAGGGCCATGACAACTTCCCATCACATTATGGCATCACATTATGTGCAAAGCTTCAATCTGGGCTGCACTAAATGCAACAGAATATTGTATAGAATTGAGATGGAAGGCCACTTATGAAAATTAGGGATCATGCATCTTTTCCATGTTTCTGTCAACTGTGCATTTTTCATAAGATTCCATTATTTCTGCATGCATGCATGCATGCACAAACAGAGAGGCACACAGGCACACATCCACAAACACAATTCCCTTGCCAACATTCTAAGGCCACATAGCGCAGTTTGTTTTTCCCTTTTGGAAAAAAAAATCTCTCCTTTTTCCAACTTCTTCTAAACTTTGTCCATGCAAATAACCTAATGTCAACATCTTGCTTCTTTAAGGTATTTTTTAAAGAAGTTTCTAGCCACCACAGATCAATATCTGGGTTCACTGCTGGTATATGTGAGAATGAGATATTAGAGACAACAAACAAAATTCATTTGAGCTCTACAGGAAGTATTTGAATTTCACTCCATGTGCTGACACAGCTTTTCTCCCTTTACCTGATATATTTGAAATGTGCTCCTAAGTTTGTACACAATATTTTATCCCATGTAAATATACTGATGTCAATATATGAAGATCTTAATACAATGGCAAATAGGACTGGCATTGCTATTGTTGAACAATGTGATTGTAAAGGGCAGTGTCACATGTCTATGCCACTTAGTGATGGCAGTTCCAACAGTCTCGGCTGCAGTCATTAGGTGTGGGCCTCATTTCAACAGGATTTCCTGCTGGCTTCCCCATTGACTTTGCTGGTGGGAAACCAATGAGAAATGTTGGAAATCGCAATTACATAACTATGGTTTGCGGCAACATTGTAATTGCATGACTACAGGGATGCAGTGACAGCTGGAACTCCAAGTACTGGTCAAAACCACCACTGATACAGTGCTGTTCCACGTTTTAGAAAATCACAGAACAAGGTGTTGTTACTGTAAATGAGAACCACTTATATTTTACCTGCAATCAGATGCTAGATGCTGGGTTGAATAACATGACTATAAATCATTCACGTGATATGGAAATCTGCACAAAGAAGTGGAGTAGTAATAACTGCTTATGATTCATTCGCATTATATACATTTCTTTGGAGAATTATTACAATAAAATGCTGGCATGTCTTATTCTTGTACTGTTCTCTCAAGTGAATAAACAAGCCATTTTAACGTTTAAAATGTGGTTTTGTTATAGAAATTGTAGACTCAATGCAGTGAATCTAATGAACTAAGATATTTTGCAATGTGCAATGGAAGTCTGGTTTTTATAACTACTTAAAGTGTCTTTTTAGAATCTGGAGATCAGAATTAAAAAAAATACTTTTTTGGTAAAGTATTTCTGTATTTTTATAAAACACAATATAGCACGGATCTATTGAAATAGTTTATACATAAGAACCAAGGTGGCGCAGTGGTTAAATGCAGCACTGCAGGCTACTGCTAGATCAGCAGTTCAGCGGTTCAAATCCCACCGGCTCAGGGTTGACTCAGCCTTCCATCCTTCCGAGGTGGGTAAAATGAGGACCCAGATTGTTGGGGGCAATATGCTGACTCTCTGTAAACCGCTTAGAGAGGGCTGAAAGCCCTATGAAGCGGTATATAAGTCTACTGCTATTGCTATTGCTATTACATTCAATATTTTGATTAACAAGTCTTTATCTTCTATTTTATATTTCAATGACACTTATCAAACACCCACACACAAATATTAAGAACTGGAATGTTACAAAATGAAATGACAGCAATTTTGATTGTAATGAATAGTTCTGTCCTGAATTATATTTTTCCTCCTCCAAGAAAATAAACTGACATGATGATTTCAATATAATGTATGCTGTGTTGATTCAATATAATGTATGCTGTGCTGAAAAAAATGTATTATTCTAACAAACTGCTTATCAATAAATTGTATTTTAAATTTCTGAAAATGTTGGCGCCTTTTAATTATGAACTCTCCAACAAAGCTGACACCAGCCAGAGCATAGAACAACTCAAAGAAGTAGCACAAGATTGAAAGATGTGGAAAGACCTGGCCTATTGAATTACCAAAAGTTGGACACAACTGAAAGGATGTCACCATTATCAATCATCTTCCATCATCATTATTAATTCTATGCTAATTTTCATTCCAGTGCATTTGTTCTCGAGCTGATGATGTTACCTAGTTTGGGTAATGAAATATCTATAAGGAAACAACCAAGCTCAGAAAACACCAAGGACCCCTCATTTCAACCCTGAGCTACAAATATTATCCTTTATTGAGATGGTAAATCTCATCCCCTCTTTATTGAATATTGAGCTTTTAGATCAGAGGTGTCAAACTCAAGGCCCGAGGGCCAGATTGGCCCATGGGGTGCTTAGATCTGGCCCACAGGGCCACACTGGATCGGCTTGAGGTGCCAGTGAAAACTGAGCTCAGGAGGGCTGCGTGCAGTCCTCCTGAGGTTCATTTTCGCTTCCAGAGACTTGCAGGAAGCCATCACAGCCTAAAACAGAGCTTGAGAGCCTGTTTTCACTGGCAGAGCACTTGGGCCACCATAAGTACCCCCGACATGAGTGATATTGAGCTGACCACACCCACCCTGGCCATGCCCACCCTAGCCCCCCAAAGTCAAACACAACCCTGATGCATCCCTCAATGAAATCGAGTTTGACACCCCTGTTCTAGATGTAGACTTGGTACAATGTCTCTGAAATGACATGATGCAGCTGGATAGGATCCTTATGATGCCACACTGAATGGCTGAATGTCCTCTGTCAGCCTGAAAGTGTAGTTTCCCCCATACATCCATGACAGGTTATACTGATTGCTTCTTCTATCTTACATTTCAATTGAGTTTTTTTCTCCCTGCACTTAAAGACTCCGGAGACAAAACAGATGCTGCTTGTTGACAGGACTGGCATCTCTGCCCTGAAACCTGCCGGCTCTCAATTTACCTCTCAAGTAATATACAGGGGGGGGGGGGGGAAATCCTACTGCATTTTTCGCTAATTAAATTAAAGCCCAATTGACTCAATTCAATCTTGCCAGAATATAAGTGGTAGTCAATGAAAAGGAATGAAAAGCACACAAGTACACATTTCAGAACTGGAATAACGCAGGCTCTTCAGATTTTGCAAATTCATGAGAAGGATACACATTATATCACATCAGATATAATGTTCAGATTGGGCTTCACATAATATGTAAACTTAGATATCTTGACCTATTCCCAGAATGGCATGCACAGCCCTCTCAGCTCAGTTCCAATGTGCTTGTGCGAGCGCCTCATGCCACCCTCTGGCCAGCTGATTTTTGCACGTAAATTTTTTTGGCCGCTAAACCGGTAGTAATGGCAGCCAGAACCCACCCCTGTGGACAGCCCAGGTTCCACCTTTGTCTCTATTTCTGACAGCATCATTCTCTCTTCCCCCTCAGAGCTCTCAATTTGCCTTGATGCTGGCCCTGATTGCTATGCCACCGCCTCATCTGATTCGGCTGCCGGAGGGGCCAGCAGCTGACAGGTCACAACAGGGATATTTTTTGCTCTTGTGGAGCTGGAGTGGGCATGCCCTGCGTGGGTTGTATCTGGCCCATGGGGCGCCAGTTTGACATGCCTGTCCTAGATTAAAAATCACTGGGAATCAACCCTTGGATTTCAAGTGCAGCAGTAGGTTGCAGGGTTCACCGACAAATGTGCGATAAACATATGCGTGCCGACAAAACTGCGATGGATAAATGCGCGCCGTCAAAATCGCTAATTGATTTTCGACACTAGCGTGCCGACAAATGCGCGCCGACAAAACCACGTCATCAACATACTATAGACAAACTATAACCCTAACCCTAACCCTAACCCTAACAGTATTTTTTTCAATTTTATTGTCCTTGTCATCATGCTTTTGTCATCATGATTTTGTCGTTGCGCATTTGTCATCACAATTTTGACATCGCGTTTTAATCGGCGCTATTTTGTCGGCACGCATATGCCTATCGCACAATTGTCATGTCACGGGTTGCAGGTGGTACGCCCCAGTACGGGCGTACCGGAGCCAGCCAGGAACATCGGATACTATTCCGATACAGTGCTCTGGAGGGCCCACCTACCCACCCTCTCTCCTTACCTATGTTTTAAGCTTATGGTGCTTCCGCGCACCCACACGGCACATCCAGCACCTGCACAATGCTCCGCCAAGCAGCTGGAGCGTCACGGAGGCTTGCAGAAGCATCACAGGCAAGTATGATGCATGAACGCACCATGCACATTTGTGCGCACGTGGCACACGTGCATGTGGGTGATGCCAGGACCGTTCCAACCGGTATGGTTGGAACGGAATCTGGAACCCACCACTGAAGTACAGGTAGAACTTGTAACTTCAAACAGTCACCAAACCAATGGTTGTAAGTCGAAGATTACCTGTACATGAAAGTGGTGCCAATGGGGGTTGATTTATTCAGCTGCCTGTGTGTTGTAATGAGTTGACTTGGCTTTTTATGCTATCTGGAGATTGGGCTCTATTTTGCTTTATTTAAAAAAAGAAAAGAAACCAAGAAAGCAGTTATAACTTCTATCTAGAAGAGGAGTGATTTTGAAATTGCTTGGATATTATAAGACAAATAAGCATTGCAGAGATTCCAGTTAATTACATTAATTAAAAGGGGTTATCTAGTCCTTGATTATTCTTGCCAGTGGTATAGTTTAAGCAATGAAGAAGAAAAAATGAGAGAAGAGAGAGAGAGAGACAGAAAGAGAGAGACAGAGAGAGAGAGACACACAGAGAGGCACAGAGGGACAGAGAGAGAGAGACAGAGACAGAAATATATATAGTGTGTCAAATGTGACTATTTCTAAAAAGGCTTGTGTTCCTGGTGAAGGTTCATCAACCTTTCATTGGCCATTGAGATCTAAATGCAACTCAAGTGGGGAGATTTATACCATACAGATAGTCCTTGACTCAAAAGCATACATTGACCATTCAAAGACGCGGTTCCACCACAAAACCGCGGACGACAAAATCGCGCTCGATGAAAGCGCGCATTTGACGTAATCACAGCGCGACGAAAACATCGTGCTGTGATCGATAAATGTAAAAATAAAGCGAAAACCTTACCCTAACCCCCCCAAACCTAACCCTAAACCTAACCCTAACCCTAACCCTTAACCTAACTGCTTTAATTTTATTTTTATTTCAATTTTTATTTTTTTTGTCGTGCTGTGATGACGTCAAATGCGCGCTTTCGTCGAGCGCGATTTTGTCGTCCGCGGTTTTGACGGGTCACGCAAAGATGCAACAGCACTGAATATAATGACTTATGACCATTTTTCATACGGCCACTCCAGCATCCACATGGTCATGTGATTAAAATGTGGACGCTTGGCAACTGGCATGTACTTATGACGGTTGCAGTATTCCAGGGTCACACCTTTTGCCATCTTCTCACAAGACGGGAGCCAGATTCACTGAACAACCATGTTGCTAACTTAACAATTGCAGAGATTCATTTAACCATTGTGGCAAGAAAGGTCTTAACATGAGGCAAAGCTCGTTTAACAACTGTCTTGCTTAGCCAAGACAAAAATTGTTGTCGTAAGTCGAGGACAACTCTGTAATTCAAAACCGTATGACTGTATTTTTTAGCATGCCTGTTTGGCTCATGTTGAATTGAAGGCTACGGTAACTCTACCTGAGACCGGAGTCGCATTGAACAGCTTCTTCCTCTTTTTGCTTGATAGTAAACTGTATTGATTTCTGTACAAATACAGACAGGACTGCTGTATGCGTGTCCTCTCTGACAAATGCAAGACAAATTTATACAATGAAGATCACTGCACAACAATACGCTCCGGCAACTTTCATTCTTTCCTCAGTAAAAGAAAATAAATCCGATTTCAAGAAGGGGAATGATATGAATTCTGCTGTTGCAAAGCAAGGTCACTTTTCAAGCAGTAGGAATTCCGAAAGGAATTCGCTCCTAACGACAAGAATACATCTGAATACCAGTAGCTAGGAAACAGAATTCTGAGTGCAGATCCTGCAGAATGCAATTCTGAATAGCTTGGATGCCTCCTTGTGAATTATATCAGTTGCTATAATATCAGTTGCTATGGAAGAAAGACTGAAGAATGCTATTACACTTAGGCTATGCTGTTGATTTCACACAAGGCTTAGAAGTTCTTTGATCTGATTGTCATGGATTAGGGGCTGCCTACTTAGCACTGTGTACTTAAGCACACAGGTATAGTAGAGGCGCTGAGAGAGAATAGCAGGGATAGGAATCCATCAGACAGAAGATGGGATAAGTGACAAATCAGAGTATGAATTTTGTGGGTGAGACATGGTGAAGAGAACCCAGATTGTTGTTGGGGGCAATATGCTGACTCTGTAAACCGCTTAGAGAGGGCTGAAAGCCCTATGAAGCGGTATACAAGTCTAACTGCTATTGCTATTGCTAAGTACAAAAGGGCAGAGTTTATATTGTGGATAACATTTCCTGGAGAACATTTTTATTTTAGGAAATTTATATTCCTGCCTATTTGCATATGGCAACTCAAGGCGGTTTACAAGAATATAATAAACATCATATAAAACCAATAAAACCAATAAAAGAGATAATATAGAATATAACAGGGTTGGAATGGACCTTGGCAGTCTTCTAGTCCACCCTCCTGCTTAGGCAGGAAACCCTACACCACTTCAGATAAATGGTTATCCAACTTCTTCTTAAAAACTTCCAGTGTTGGAACATGCAAAACTTCTGGAAGCAAGTTGTTCCACTGATTAATTGTTCTAACTGTCGGGAAATTTCTCCTTAGTTCTAAGTTGCTTCTCTCTTTGATTTGTTTCCAACCATTGCTTCTTGCCCTGCCCTCAGGTGTTTTGGAGAATAGCTTGACTCCCTCTTCTTTATATAACAAAATAACTCTCTGCCCTCCCACCCCAGCAAAAACACATCATATGTGGCATTTAATAGTCTCCATCCTGCTCTACATTCCCCAGGCCTTGCTGGGGATAACTTGCTATAGATACTGGATGGAGAGCTGGACAATTCTCACATCCCTATAATAAAGTAGGGAGAACTGGACTCCTATGTAGAGTGATTTTCAATAACATTCATTCTCTGCAACAGATTATATATTATCCACCGTTTGTCTGTAGGTCATTTTACCATAGTTCCTGAATTTTCAGCTAATGTACCCAAAGGCACCTATTTGCCCAATTTTTTTAAAGTTTGCTCCATCTTCTCAACCAGATGCAATTCTCTTGGTCTTTGTTATATTAATTTTCAAATTGACCCTCCTTGTTGCATCTTACATTCACTGTAAATAATGTGGCTTCTCTTACATTGACCCAATAACACAATATTGTCTATGTGTAAAAGTGCATGGACATCCATGTTCCCAATAAAGACATCCATAACATAACCATCAAGGTCAACATCCATAACCATCAAGGTCAACAGCTCAGCCATTCCCAAGAGTGTGAGCCAAATGACGGAGTGAGTTCCCATTAATTGTCCCAGATTCTGCCCACCTCGCAATTCGAAAGCATGAAAATACAAGTGAATAGAGTAAAGTAGAGTAGAGTAGAATAGAATAGAATAGAATAGAATAGAATAGAATAGAATAGAATAGAATAGAATAGAATAGAGTTCTTTATTGAACTCTCTTCTTTATTGAAGAGCCGAGGTGGCTCAGTGGTTAAATGCAGCACTGCAGGCTACTGCTAGATCAGCAGTTCAGCGGTTCAAATCTCACCGGCTCAGGGTTGACTCAGCCTTCCATCCTTCCGAGGTGGGTAAAATGAGGACCCGGATTGTTGGGGGCAATATGCTGACTCTCTGTAAACCGCTTAGAGAGGGCTGAAAGCCCTATGAAGCGGTATATAAGTCTACTGCTATTATTGACAATCTGTAATAGGACACACAAGAAATTTGCCTTTGGTGCATATAGATAAATAGGTACCGCCTTGGTGGAAAAATCAGGGACATGAAAGTAGCCCCCTGAAGATTGCATTCTTACCAATCGGGCATCTCCTGAGCAATGGTGATGTCACTGGCTAATCCTTTCAATCCAGAAGTGCCTTGGTGCTTCTGAAACATGAAAAAAACATCTGTATGCATTTACTGTATGTGTAAATAAATTTAAAAAGAAACTTCACATATTTCTGTTTTACTCCATGTTATGTGTTAAACCATTTGTTGAGCTGTTTGTCTATTATTTATTTTACAATGTTGTAGTTTGCTACAATATGCAAGATCTAAGAAGCATTCAACAACGTAAGAGAAAGAAAACAACATGAAAGTATTTTCACATGTGTTTACTTCTACAATGCATTGCTCCTATTACATTCAGCAACCAACCTTAAGTTTTTTTTATTCATGCCAAAAATTCCATAGTTCAAGCCTATTCATTTGATCACACACTTTGTATTTCTCACTAACTAACTAAAGAATGTGCATCTGCCATATACACTTGATCTAGCATGAAGCCACACTACACTTTTCACATTTTCCTCATTGTCACCTTTCATTTATTTTTGGCTCATTCCTGCTTTCCCTTTCTGTAGGAGAACAATGGCATTTTTCCCATGTCAAGTATAGATGCCATCTTCACAGACAAATTATAGAAGTCATGCAAACATTTCATAAGCAAACTATACTTATTGTTATGGCCCGTCAGTGGCCAGCAGAGCTGGCAGCAGATTTGGACAGTGAGGAGGTTGGGAAGGCACATGGGCCAGTCCTGGATTCTGGGGAAGGCTTTGGTGAGGGCTCAGTGTCAGAGGCAGAGAGGGGGCCAGAACCGTATGCCAACTATCAGCTGCCTTCAGAGTCAGACATCAGGGAGGCAGATGAACAGCTGGAGCCTCTTCCCAGTGTGCGCATGTGCAGTTGCCAGACAAAGGGAACAGCTAAAGAACAGGGGTCAACTTGGGTGTAAGGCCAGATGATGAATGGCCCCTCCCAGAGGAAATAAAAGAGGGGCGAAAGGGGAGTGGAGTTTGCAGGAGACAATTAGTTCGCTAATTGGTTAGTGACTCTCGGAGACTCCTTGCCACATTTTGAAGAAATCAGCCTGTCAGCTTTCCAAGCCAGATAAGGTCTGTGACCATTAATCCTGCTTTGAAAGACTTTGCCGGCTGTGAATGAGCAGAATTCACTGCAAATTTTTTTGCCAGAACAAGGAGTTTGTTTCATGCTCTTGGGAAGCCTCGGTCAAAACACTAATATTTCTAAAATTTCTTCAGTTAGCCAATCTATACCACCAGTTCTACCATTTTTTCAACGTTCTTGTTTCCTTTTTCTTTTGACACTAATATTTAGCATTCGTTTCAGTTCCACCCTTCATTATCATTTCTTCCTTGAACATTCCCTTACTTCTTAAAATAATTTCATCACTTTTTAAAAAAAAATCCATTCACACTTTTGAAGGCTCTTTATTTAATCCTCTTCACCTATTTTTATTTCTATCCAAAGCCCTCTGCAACAGTTGTTCTCATTCCTTTTTTTTAATTCTCAAATGGCCAATCACTTTTTTTTTCTTATTCTTGCATGTCATTCCCATTCAAGTCACCTAGCAGAATCATTTTCTCACTGATCTTGGGTCAAATTCATTCAGAACATTGCATAGTCTTTTTCTCATCTTTGGTTCTTTTGGTATCACCATTCACTACAGCAGGGATGGTGAACCTTTTCAGCACCAAGTGCCTGGACTGGAATGTGCGCTGGAGCCCCAGAAACCTGAAGACCAGCTGGCTGGTGCACATGCACACCAGCCAGCTGGTCTTTGGGTTCCTAGGGTTCTGGCACATGCGAAGATCAGCTGATCAGCCTGCATGTGCATGCCAAAAACCAGAAGAGCAGCTGGCAATAGTGTACTTGCCCACAGACAGGTCTCTGCGTGCCAACTCTGGCACATGTGCTGTTAGGAATATAATTCTAACGGTTGGGTTGGCAATATATAAATCATGTAGCAATGCTGTAACTATGTCTTTAAATCATACTTTAAAATGTGATTGGTTGCTGTTTCCTCAATCGGCCATAAGAGGGAGCCAGAATGACTGTTAAGTGCTGATCTGATCTGAGTGTTTGGAAGTTGGCTGTTAGAAGTGCCATATAGTGATCAGCGTGAGCTATTGTAAGTTTTGCAACTGCTTGCAAACTTTGTGTACCGGACTGTTTGTATGATTATGGACTATGTTATTTGGATTATCCCTTAACTGAAAGATGTCGATGACTGACTGTCTTACTGTATGACTTGGACTGTTTGATGGACTCTGATACCTCTATTTCCATGAAAGTAAAAGCCTATTTAAACTGCAGTGTTTCTGTATGCTGGTTTGTGTGTTCTCCAACACAACTCTCACTTGGGGAGCTTACCTAACACGTGCCATAAATTCATCATCACAGCACTAGAGCATACTCATGATCTTCTACTCTCCCATACACATTTTAGCCTTTTCATTCAAAATTAAATCTTTATCTTTCATTTTATTTCTTGCATCCATCAACAAGATCAACACTAATTGATATCTATTACATTATTTTCTTTTCTCTTAATATCACATACATACTGTGCTGCTCCAGCAGTATATAGCCAGCAGTATATAGCTAGTATAGGAATTAAGAACCATCTCCTTTAAGAAACTACTTTATGGCAAATGTAGGCAGAGACTTCCTTATGGGAAATGTAGTTCCATGACAATGTGATCACATCTGTGTTTCTTTTCTGATTGGCTACTGGGGCATTTTGCCTGCATGCAAAATTTATAGCCGGTCAGTTTAAATGCCTTTGTGAACCGGAATAGTAGTGTTTTTATCTCTGCTCAGCATGGGAGTGAAATCATCATCTTTTTATACCATGTGGTGGGACAGACTATGGAAAGTCAGAAGTATCTTAACACTGAACTGTAAGTTTTGCTATTAAGAATGCCTAATAATAAACTTGATCTGAATAAGATTCCTAAGCATGGAGTTAACTGCACGCCCCGAGCAAGCCTATAACGCTCGAGGCAGAACATATATATTTCACTCGTTTATTCATGCTCTTTACAATTTACTATGTCTCTCATACTCCAAATCACAATCTTCCCTATGTTATGGTGATTACCAAGTGGATCCTAAATATTATTTTCTGCTGCCTATGGCCACTTTGGTCAATTGAAATTTTTCTATCATATTTTTCCCCCAAGATAGAGAAAATTATCAACCTTAGTTGCACCCTTTCTACAAGACGCTAATTTGTCCTCATGACTCATTGACTCAAAGTTTCACTTCTCATCCAAGAAGCTTCATCAGTTCCGATGTCTTGTCTTGTTCTTCCATAGGAAAAAAAACAATCCAGATGCCTCTTGAAAAACCACATTTGAGACAACTATGACCTGGATAATTGAGAATCTCCACAGCTTTTGTCAACGTGACATTGTCTTCCTCTGCCTAGACACACCACATCAGTGATGAAGCAGGATTCAAATTAAATAAAAATAAATAAAATGTCCCTTGGGGCATCAGGTCATGTCTGCATGAAGATCAGTTTATTCAGATTGCTATGGGAATGAAATGTGAATATCCCCTTGAATCTAAAACGAATATTAGAATTCTGTAGAGGAGATGTGAATTAAGGACAGCAGTGGAATTGCTCTCACTATGCTATCAGTCATGGTGTGCTCAATGCTGCTTCTCTTTTATTTTGCATTAGCCAAGTGAGTAATTATCTTCTCTTTGACCAAGCAAAGATATTATGTGAAATTATTACAATGTGCTATTAGAGCATTTCAGGAGAAGAAACTGTTGAAATAAAGTAGTCGGTTTTTTTCTTAACTTACAGTGAGAAGGATATCAATCTATAAAGTTGGGTTTCTTTTTCTAGCTGAGATAAAGCCTTGATGATTTTATGGGACACATTTTAGTGGGAGCAAATATGGTGGTTAATGCATCAGGCTAGAAATATGGAGACTGTTGGGCTCAAGTCCAGCCTTAGCTATGAAACCTAGTTGGGTGGCCTTAGCCAATCAATCTCTCTCAGCCCAATTCACCTCGTAGCAGAGGTGGGTTCTTACCGATTCGGCCCAGTTCGGCCGAATAAATAGTAACTTGGTAGCCTGGAACCAGCAGCAACCCAGGCCTGCCATGCCCCTGAACCAGTTCTCCTACAGTGGCGCCATTTTGTTATGCACTTGTGCAGAACAATTTTCACTTTTTTTACTTTTTTCATTTTTTAAGGTTTTGCGCATGCGAAGACCTTTTTATTTGCAAATGCACACATGCACGGAGCATGCAGCGAACCGGCAGTAATGCTGGCAGCAACCCGTCCCTGCCTCATAGGGTTCTTATTGTGGGAAGATAGGAGGTAGAAGCAGCATTTAGACCTATTCATCACGTTGAGTTGCATATAAAAATGATAAAGGTGGAAATATAAATTAAATAAATAAATAAAATAAGTAGTTTTCCATAATAACAATGGTTTTTTTAAAAAATGGTTTTCCATTGCCTTCTTCTGACTCTTCTTCAAATTGTCAGTGAAGATTACAATCCTGAGATTTCTTGGTATTCTCCCATCCAAGTACCAATCAAGTCAAAACTCTCCCTAACTCTTTGAGGTCATTCAAATTCTGCTACCTAGAATCAAATAGCAATTATACAGTTCATATCAGGACAATATTTTTTTGCATCCTGGTTTTTTTTTTATACCAACCATATAGTTAAGGGCAGCCTTCCTCACTCTGGTGCCTAAGGTGTTAGACTCTTAATCCCTACACTTCTTGAGTAAATTTAGGGATTAAGCGTTACCTAGGTGATTCTATGTCTTTTTATTACTCTTTCTACCCAGGCTACCTTCTAAATCTAGATACTTATAACAATCTCCAGTATCAGTATGTGCAGTGATGGGATTCAGCCCGTTCGCACCTATTTGGGAGAACCAGTTGTAAATTTTCTAAGCAGTTAGGAGAACCGGTTGTTGGAAGAAATCTCATTTTGTTTTTTTCCCACTTTACAGGGCTAATCCTGGTTGGTTCATTGCCAAAACCACCTGATATCAATCTAAGCAAGTTGTGCTTCCTTTTTCTGTTTTTTTGGCTATAACTTTTCATAGAATACAGAACAAACTTTGTTACATTACTTTCTTGATTAAATTATCTTTCCATTGATATATAATTTTATGGTACTACTAAAAATGTGATGTTATTAGCTATCAAATCTCAAAAAATGCACTTTTTTCCAAAAGTTTTCCACAATTTTGGCCACTACTGTACTGATAAATTGCTATCATTTTATTGGTTGGGTCTGACAGATCAAGTTTATGGATAATTTTTATTATGCTTACTGACCAGTGGTGAAATTCAATTTTTTCCCTACTGGTTTTGTGAGCATGGCTTGATGGGCCGGGGGGGGGGGTGATCATGAGACTGAGTGGGCATGGCCAACTCTACTTCACTCACGGCAACCCACCAAGCCATGCCCACCAAGCCATGCCCACAGAATCAACAGAAAAGGCATTGAAGGAGCATGTGGGCTAATGTCTCAGATCTCTCAAGAAAGACAAATTCAATTTGTAAATGTCTACCATTAAAAAATCCTTCCCACAAGGCAGGACAGGGCAAGGCATTTCAAGTAGAATAAGTGATGGGCAGGTGATATTAACAAGTTTGCTAGTGTAAAAGGCCTCCGGTCAGTTCTAATGGCTAAATATGTCTTGTTCTACCTGAAGAGCTTTCTCAAATTTGCAGTTCTTAATATATCAAAGTTCAACGTCTTTTGTTAAAATCAAATAGAAAAATAAAATCAATGATGAGTCTAATGAAATATGACACACACACTCCACGAAAGGATATTCTCCAGTCCACTAAGACAGGAATATGGAACTTTTAATAGCTGGTTAAGTCTGTAAGACATTTGTTGCCAAGAAATTCAGACTCCTAAATTTGACAGGAAAACATTTTCTTGGGATTTCCAGAACTAACGAAGAAAACCAAACCAATTCTGGACAGAAATAAAGATCCTTTCCTTCTTCACATTAATGTTAAAAAAGGAACTTTGTGATTTTTTTAAATTAAGGTGATCCATATGTTTTACAATCTCAAGAATTTTTTAGAAAGCAGCAGCTGCTCTTGTTTTATAGATAGATAGATAGATAGATAGATAGATAGATAGATAGATAGATAGATAGATAGATAGATAGATAGATAGATGATAGATGATAGATGATAGATGATAGATGGATGGATGGATGGATGGATGGATGGATGGATGGATAATAGATAGAGATAGATAGATAGATAGATAGATAGATAGATAGATAGATAGATAGATAGATAGATAGATAGATAGATAGATAGATGATAGATGGATGGATGGATGGATAATAGAGATAGATAGATAGATAGATAGATAGATAGATAGATAGATAGATAGATAGATAGATAGATAGATAGATATACACACATACACTTCACTTCAATTTGAAAGGTAATTATATAATAGGACATTATATTAGAGTTCCATGGATTTGGATTCAAAGGCAAAATGGTGCTACAGAATCCATGTGTCCTGGGCATTGCCAGAAGCATTAACATATGTCAACTTTGTGTAATGACACACAAAGTTGACATGAAAAGTTTGCCTGTCATATTTGGGTGATGCAAATTTGTAAATCTCAGACTTTGAATAGCAACCAACGTCTAATCATTTTATCAAAGTTTCCCTATGGAAAACTACCTTGAACTTCTTAAATCAATTCTGCCTTTTCCTGAGATTGCATTAGATGGACAACTTCATTCCAAGGAAAGATACAGCTGTCCCAAAGGTGCTTTTGCAAGAGGCAACTGGAGTTCCTTTGTTTTTCCTTGAAGATGTTTCACTTCTCCTCCAAGAAGCTTCGGTTCTGGAGAAGTGGATGAGAAGTGAAACATCTTCAGGAACAAAGAAAGCTCTGTTGCCTTTTGAAAAAGCAGCTTTGGAACAACTATGACCAGGATGCCTGAGAATCTTCAGGGAAAGATGCAGCTGTTTTAATAAGCTGAAGTCAGATCTCTGCACACTCTGAAGTCCACGTTCATCTTCAATTCTGAAGCACTACATAGCACATAACACTGCATTACAAAAAACAGTTCTAGTATGAAAGAATTAATCAGTGCAATGTTTTCAGTGGACATTATTTTGATTTATATGATGCGACTATCCTTTTTTGTTTGTTTTACCAACTAAGGGTATCTTAATATTCTTAAGAAGAAAAGGATTATTTTTTCTCCTTCTTTCAAGCAGGAAAGAAGATCCTAGGAAATACATCAAAACTGAACTGAGCCAGCATAAATCACTTTTTCATGATATACCATTTATAACTTGATTCATTGATTCATCTCTCAACAAGACAAGGTCAGTTGAAATAGAATGATTCAGTTTCTTGCCCGCCAGAAAAAGAAACTTAAACAACAAATTCATCTTCACTTCTAACCATATGGAATTTGACATAAACACACACACACACACACACACACACACACACACACACACACACACACTCTTATGCCACATAAGCATGCAAAAGTACAGTCAATCTAGAAACAGCCTAACAAACAGATCAGTGCATAGGAAAGTCCACCGATAGTACAAAATAAAGATGGTAGCTTCAAAATAAGACGTAAAATAAGACAGTCTGGACTGTCTTATTATACGTCCACCTACACTACTTTGGACTTAATTTATTTCTATTATTTTAAAGGCATTTTTAAGAGTTAAAGACAAATAACACATCAAAATGATCAATTCAGAAAAGATGCTCGGAATTGCATGATGGTGAAAACCTTCCAATATAACTCAAGGTATCAATCAAGACCAAGGACCCTCGCGATTTTCAGATTGTAAAGCAGATTCAAATAGGCAATGAACTGACCATGACCATGACCACTACCACCACCATAAATGCATAAAGACATGGTCATGCGATGACATGGCCAGGTTCTAAGATCCCTCATCTTTCTGATGTAATCTTGAGTTCTTCAGAAAATGACAAACTCTCATTGGCAAATGATGAATATTGCTGAAGAAGCTTTAGGTCCATATGTTATGCTACACATGTGGAAACTGAAGACATAGTCCCAGGGGTGGGCTGCTGGGGGCTCGCAAGGCTTCAGGAGAATCTCTAGCTAAGATTCAGAGAACCCACAAATTCCACTCCTGGCTGGCCCCGCCCACCCCACCCCGCCTTTCCCAGAAGTTCCCACATGGCCCGTTTTGGATGCATGTATGTGCAAGGCATGCATGGAGGCTCAGGGAAGGTGACAAATGGGCCTACTGGAAGTTTGGAAAGCTGGAAACAGGCCCGTTTTTGGCCTCCAAAGGGCCTTCGGAGCCTGGGGAGGCCATTTTTGCCTTCCCGGAGGCTCAAGGAAAGCTTCCGGAACATGGGGAGGCTGACTAGGTCACACCTACCATGGCCACACCCACCCAGCAACCAGGCAGAGAACCCCTTGCTAAAATTTCGTCTTCTGTTTCCATCATGCTTGGGTAAAGCTGCCTCAGTTTATTTATCTATTGCTGCTCTTATCCTTTGGAACAACATCTCCCGAGATTCCATTGACCCCCATTAACCGCCTTCTGTTTCAAAAGCCCTCGTGATCTTTTCTTCTCCTCAGGTTTGAAAAACATATGACCTGAGGCACTTATTTGTATGTTGCTGCTAGGGATTGTTCTTTTTTTAAAAAAAAGAAACAATACTTTCAATTTATCTATTTTCAACTGCTTGGCTACTTTGGGCAATTTACTAATTAAAAAGTTATTTAAAAATTAAAAACTGAGGAGGAATATGCCAAGTGAACACCTTGAATATTATAACAGAAGATGCTCATTTAAGCCACAGTGTGATTTATTTTTCTGGACATAACATATGGGAAAGTAATATTAGATGTTATCAACTAGCATGAAGTGATTCCTTCCAGCACCTTATGAAAACCCTGATAAATCTTGGATAATAGTGGATGTGTCTACTTATGGAGTTTATTAGTTCTCCATCTCTGGGGATTTTTAAGGAAAGTTTGGAAGGTCACTTCTCATTACAGAAAATGGAGAGTTGGCTTAAATTATTGTGATGCCTTCGGACTCTTCGGTGGTTTCATACAAATACTCATTGGTCTGTTTATTTAAAACCAAACAAGAATATTAATGAAGGAAACTATTCCACTATACCATAATGCCATTCCTAAACTCTGGACAAGAAATCTTATTGCAGTTCTGTATACACTCGTAACAATATGCTGTTTTTTGTTTTATTTTGGGAATAATACCTTTACAGGACAGATGTTTCAACAGCTGGTAATTTAGTTTTGTGACTAATTCTTTTTGGATGGTGTCATAGGCCTTCTGGTTTCATACAGAATAATTCTCTGGGTAGGTTTGAGAGGAAGTTATACTTTTCAATATATCACAATGCTTCCCTCACAAAGGATGTAAGATTTTGGTCCTAGATTGGAAAAAAGATCATGCAGGACCCCTTTCTAAAATTCAGATCTGCTACCTGATGCAGTGTCAAAGAGATGGAGCTGGATTATTCACCAGGCCCAAGGCCAGAACACCACCATGAAGTCCAATTGAGTTTAATCCTTTATTTGCTAAACGCAACGGACAGAATCTTGCCAAATTAAAGCTAAAATTTTCTAACTTACTAGACACAGGCAGACATATGTCTAAGATGTAGCTACCCTGAGCTTCTTCCCTCTTCCCCCAAATAGCACAGGACTACCCAGTATCCAATCCACATCTCTCTGTGAGAAAGCTTTGTGTTGCCAAAGTCTCCTCCTCTGCTCCTCTAAGTGAACATTCCATCCCACCTTCTGTGCTCATGTACTTCATCATAACTTAGAATAACACAGAATAGAATAGAATGAAAGAGTTGGAAGGGACCTTGGATGTCTTCTAGTCCAACCCCCTGCTCAGGCAGAAAACTCTACACCACTTCAGACAAATGGTTATCCAACATCTTCTTTAAAACTTCCCGTGTGGGAGCATTCACAACTTCTGGAGGCAAGTTGTTCCACTGGTTAATTGTTCTAACTGTCAGGAAATTTCTCCTTGGTTCTAAGTTGCTTCTCTCCTTGATTAGTTTCCATCCATTTCTTCTTGTCTTGCCTTTAGGTGCTTTGGAGAATAGTTTGACTCCCTTTTCTTTGTGGCAACCCCTGAAGTATTGGAAAACTGCTATCATGTCTCCCCTAGTCTTTCTTTTCATTAAACTAGACATACCCAGTTCCTGCAACCGTTCTTCATATGTTTTAGCTTCCAGTCCCCTAATCATCTTTGTTGCTCTTCTCTGCACTCTTTCTAGACTCTCAACATCTTTTTTACAACCTGGTGACCAAAACTGAATGACTTGACTTTTCTTGATTTTTCCTTCTGAGAAATACAGATTGCTATCATAGACAACCAATCTATGTCAAAGCTATAACGGGTTAATGGCTTGAAGACCTCCCTATAATTATAATTGTAAGGAGGAAATCAAAATGCCATGAATTCCTGCTCAGAAATAAAAGAAAATGTTCCTATGTAACCTAGGTGCCCAGATGACATTTTTGTTTGTGAAGTCTTATTTGGGAACTTGTGTTTAATATTTTTGGTTTGTAGCCTCTATTGTATGTTCAATCATATAAACAAAACAGACGTCTGGCTGTTGTTTTGTTATTTTTCTTTCAAAAGAATCTTTGATCTCCAACATGGACAATTTGCTTGGGAAAATAGCAGGAGGAACAGCAAGTAAATAACTGAAATAACAGTAAGTAGCTCGAATTAAAGAAGCACGGGCGGTTTTCCATCCCCCTGCATTCCACAAGTACAGAGAAACAAGGAGAGGTCGTTAATTACTTATGTTATTGTATGTCTTCCCCTCCCATACAAGTTGTTAGCCGCCCTGAGTCCCCTCAGGGAAAAGGGCGGCCTATAAATAAACTCAACTACAACTACAACTACAGTGAATGTGGCCTATTTCACAGAGAATGCACGCAATGTAGTCTGCTTGGCTGTTTTGGCCATTATGATTAAGATGGCTTTGAATTATCTGTGAATAAAGCCATAGTATGACAGACTTTTATCTGTGGGATCCTTGAGGCTCTCTGAGCTTGGTTGTGTTCAGTGGTGGGAGTAAAAAGAAAAGTTCTACCGGCTTTGTGGGCATGGCTTGGTGGGTATGGCAAGGAAAGGATATTGTAAAATCTCCAATTCCTCCCCACTCCAGGGGAAGGATACTGCAAAATCCCCATTCCCTCCCAATCAGCTGGGAGTCAGGAGGCAGAGAATAGATGGGGGTGGGACCAGTCAGAGGTGGTATTTACCTGTTCTCCGAACTACTCAAATTTTTTGCTACACGTTCTCTATAACTGGTCAGAACCTGCTGAATACCACCCCTGGTTGCATTTTTACAGATGTTTCATTAGTAAACTGTTGTGGCCCAGCATGAGCCGTTGCAGCTGCCACCAGACTCTGACAGCGAGGGGTCCTATGAGTTGGCTCTGGAGGATTCCGACTGGACAGGGTTCCGACTCCGAGCAGGGCGCAGAGAGGCTGGTTGGCCACCAGGAGGCGCCTGAGGCCTGGAGCAGTGGTGAGAGCCAAAGGGAGTGTGCTCCTGAAGTCAAGCCTTGGAGCAGTGGGGAGGAGACAAGGGAGTGTGATCCTGACGTCATGCATTGGAGCAGTGGGGAGGAGACAAGGGAGTTGGTCCTGGATGCCCGGCAACGGAGGGCTAATAGGCGTAAAGAACAGTTACGCAGTTACAGGAAATAACTGAACTCAGCTGGTGGTAATTAGGCTCCTCTCAAGACTATAAAAGGAATGGCTTTCCACAAGCTCGTCGCAGGAATCAACGTATTTACTAGAGCTGGAGAAGCTATCGTGGCTAGCTTGGCAGGCTGGATTGCTGCCAAAGTTAGTCTGTGCTGGATTGCTGCTAAGGTCTAGTTTGTGTGCTAATAAATCCTTGAAGTGTCTTTGTCTCGGCGTGCTTTGGTGTATGAAGGGGGGGGGGTCAGAACAGTAAACTAAGTAATATCATTATTTGTACGTAAATCCCTATGATACCATGGCCTGCACATCAGTGTCAGGTGTTCCCATTAACACTGACAGGGCAAGTCACTAGTACATAAAAAGATAGCAAATCCCACTCCCTTCTAGCACTGATGTTGTCACCTAGTTGGGTCATGAAATGTAACTTTGTTTACATCCACAGAGATACTTATAATGTGGAATGCTGATTCCTCTTCTGCACGGTCATGTGATTGGATTTTGGGTGCTTGCCAACCATCCTACATTTATGACTGTTTGCAGTGTCCTAAGATCATGTGACTACAACATGATACAAATCTAGCTACGCTTTTTATTGGTTGAAATCCAAACTTACTTATGCATGTATGTTTTTTTTTCATCAGCTGCGCTGTTTGACATAAAAACTCTGTAGAAGTTTTTATTTATTTATTTATTTATTTATTTATTTATTTATTTATTTATTTATTTATTTATTTATTTATTAGACTTATATACCGCTTCATAGGGCTTTCAGCCCTCTCTAAGCGGTTTACAGATTTTTTAGCAAATTGAGTCAGCTTATCGCCCCCACAGTCTGGGTCCTCATTTCACCCACCTCGGAAGGATGGAAGGCTGAGTCAACCTTGAGCCGGTGAGATTTGAACCGCTGAACTGCAGATAACAGTCAGCTGAAGTGGCCTGCAGTACTGCACCCTAACCACTGCGCCACCTCGGCTCTATATTGCTTTCTAATTGTTTTCTCAGCCTGTTGACTAAGACCAGGTAGAGTTTGTAGAAGCTTTAGTGACTTAAAATGGGGTGTGGGATCTCTCTATAAGTTTCTAGCAGATAAATACTTTCATTGCCTGATATGCTGTTATGTTGAAAAAGAAAAAAAATCTTCTGGGCCATGTTCAGGAATCCCTGTGTTAATATTGTTGTCCAATTATGACTTATTGCAGGGCAGTGAGATTAAGCAAAAAAAGGAAATCAACTATTTGATTAATGCACAAATCATCTCCATAGCCTTTTATTACTACCTTCTTTGCTCAATTTCATTGCAATAAATATTTCAAAAACTATAAATTGCAGCATTTGAATAGAAATGGAGGAATTGGTTTGCTTTCTGTAAAATCCCATTTTTTTTCAAGCATGAACCTGCTTCACAGATGCTTTCTTAAATTCCATACAAATTTTTGACATGTTCTTGAGCAAGTAGGAACATACACATTTTTCCAATCAAATCTTCCCCCTTCCAAGTATGCTTTTTGGAAACTGGTCGATAGTATTATAAAATGTGGATGGGGTAAAAACTGAAGGATACTATATCCCAGTTCACATTTTAATTTGAGAAGCTTGAAGAAAGTTCATTTATACAAAAAGTCCAAGTTGAGAGACCGCCTGCTGCCAATTACCTCCCAAAGACCCATTAGATCACACAGGGCTGGCCTCCTCTGGGTTCCGTATACCAGCCAATGCCATCTGGCCACTACCCGGGGGAGGGCCTTCTCTGTGGCAGCTCCGGCCCTTTGGAACGAACTCCCCACAGAGATTCGGACCCTCACCTCTCTCCAGGCCTTCCGAAAAGCCGTTAAAACCTGGCTGTGTCGGCAGGCCTGGGGTTGATGAGTTCCCTACGCCGCTCGATTTGTGTGTCTGTTGGTTATTTTTAAATGCTTGTATTTGTAGTTTTTGTGTTTCCCTTTCCCACCTTGGGCTTGTGCACCGCCCTGAGTCCCGCTGGGAATAGGGCGGCATATAAATAAAACGAAACCTAAACCTAAGCCTAAGTTGTTTAGATGTCGTGTAGGTTTACATCACTTCTATTGTTGGATAGAGTGAACGGATGAGACAGGACTCAGGCTTCAGTGATCACAACAGCTCCTTATTCAGCAAACTATGTACAGATCCAGAGCTAGCCCTTTTACAGGGAGCTGTATGATGGCTCAGCCAATCAGCTTTGAGTGTTTTCCCGCCAGAATGGAGGACCTTGGTGAAGCGTATTGCTTCAGTCTGAATATCCAAAACCCTTCCCCTCTTAGTTGGGCTTACCCAATTAGTCCCATAGTCTCATAAGTAGGCGGGGCATTTGTGAACCCTTTCAGACCTGCGCAGCTCAGTTTGAGTGGAGGCAGCGGTCTGTTCAGATGGACCTGTTGCTTCTCCTGTTGCGACCAATGCAGGGGTGGGTTCCTGCCAGTTCTAATCTCTTCTATAGAAGAGGTTCCACAAATCTACAGAGCCGCTTAGAAGCGGTTCCAGCTCCCTCCCACTGCCCATCTGCACATCATCAAGATGAATAGTGAGAGGAGGAATTCTGTGAGTTGAAGTCCACAAGTCTTAAAGCTGTCAAGTTTGAACACCCTTGGGTTTTTTTTTCTAAAGGGTTAGGGGTTCAAGGGTCTTGTAACTTGACAGCTTTAAGACTTGTGTGCTTCAAATGCTAGAGTTTCTGAGGCAACATTTTGGTTGCTAAGCAAAAGCGTTGTTAAGTGAGTTTCACCATATTTTACAAGTTGGCCATGCCCACCCAGTCACATGACTGCCAAGCCACTCCCACCCAGTCACATGGCTGGCAAGCCACTCCCACCCGGTCACATGGCCAGCAAGCCACTCCTACAAAGCAGGCGACACCTACAGAAGAGGTTCTAAAAAAATTTGAAACCCATCACTGGACCAATGGAAGCCGTTTCAGCAAAAGGAGTCCCCAGCCAGCCAAATACCAGGACCAGAACAAAGGATTCAACAAGGCTAGATAAAGGGACATTGTCTAATAGGCTTTTTAAAAGTTATGTAAAGGGTTCTCTATTGGCTGCACACCATTTCTATTTTCAAGTCTTAATTAATAAACACTTCAAAAATTATCTAACAAGCATTCTATTGGTTTCAGCCCTATTCCTAATAGACACTCTAGAAGGCATTTAGCCAGTCTTCTATTGGCTCTGTCTTAGCCCTATTCCTTATCTTAGCAATATGTCTTGTTTGATATGGCTGACAGTTCTTGTTTTCTACCTTGAAAGGGGGCCCACCTGTCCATACTCCCTCTTCCTTTATCTTTGTTATGTGGGCTTTTCATCTCCTCCCTTCCTTCTGGGTTGATGCCATAACCTTGCATTTTTACAGCAAATGGCTCATCAGTGTTTCTTTTATGAACTTACTTATCATTTTAGGAGAAATTAAATATAAGCACTCCAAGAACACATAGCTGGAATCAGCACATTCATTTATGATTAATCAAAGGGAAGCACAGAGGAGAAACATGGAAGGGGCACTCCAAGGTCAGAGATTGAAATAATTGGGTGACTAGCAAGCTTATCTCCCAAACAAATTTCTGCCTCTGGGCCTAGTTCTTCTCCTGTGGTTCTACCTAATCACTAAACATTATAAGGCTCTTGAAAACTTGAAGGAGCTTCAATTTCCAAGGATTTTAACTTCTTCTAAAGTCATCCTAGAATCATAGAGTTATAGGGTTGTGAGAGCTCTTGGAGGTTTTCTAGTCCAATCCCCTGCCCAAGGCAAGAGTCCTCATACCATCTGGGGCAAATAGTTGACCATTCTTCTCTTGAAAACCTCCAAAGATGGAGCACCCACAACTCCAAGAAGCAAGCTGTTCCACTATTTTGTAGTACTCACTGTGAGGAAATTTCTTAATTTACAGATACAGATTAACAGAATTGGAAAGGATCTTATAGGGCATCTAGTCCAACCTCCTGCTCAAGCAGAAGACCCTACACCATTTCTGACAAGCAACAGTCCAAACTCTTCTTGAAAGTCTCCCACAACTTCTGAAGGCAACTTCTGTTCCATTGGTTAATTGTTCTCACTGTCAGAAAATTTCTCCTTATTTCTAGATTGAATCTCTCCTTGGTCAGTTTCCATCCATTGTTCCTTGTCTGGCCTTTGGGTGCTTTGAAAAATAGCTTGACCCTCTCCTCTCTGTGGCAGCCCCTCAGATATCAGAACAATGCTATCATGTCTCCCCTGGTCTTTCTCTTCACTAGACTAGCCATGCCCAGTTCCTGCAACCGTTCTTCATATGTTTTAGTCTCCAGCCCACTAATCATCCTGGTTGCTCTCCTCTGCACTTTTTCTAGAGTCTCAACATCTTTTTTTAGTGTGGTGACCAAAACTGGATGCAGCACTCCAGAGGTGGGTTCCAAAAGGCACTATTGCCGGTTCACTCATGTGTGTGCTGCTCGTGCATGCACAGTGCAATAAAAATTGTTCTGTGCATGCGCAGAAGTGAAAAACAAGATGGTGGCACTTACAGCGCTGCCCAGACAACTAGTTTGGGGGTGTGGCAGGCCTGGGTCACTGTTGATTCCAATGACCCAGGTCGCCAAACCATTACCGGTTCAGTTGAACCGGTCCAAATAGGTAGGAACCCACCACTGCAGAACTCTAGATGTGAATCATCTTCTCACAAGCTTCAATCCATTGCTCACCCTCATGGATTCCTAACCTTAGTACAGACATGACCTTGTAACTCCTATATTCTGACTTGCTTTTACCTCATTGCTACCTTATTAAGAGACACCTTAAAATTGTTGTTAATCATTCCAGTGTCACAATAAAGTCTCCCTCATTTCAAAACACATGTTCATGATCTGGCCCATTTCTCTAACAATGTGGTTGCTAAAATAGTCAGACACTGGAATCTACTCAGCTCTTATTGGGCACTCTTGGCTGCTGAGGAGACTTCTCTTCTCCTGCAGTTGCTGGGAATTCCTGTGCAGCCATTTGGGGCTGGACTTCAGATATCTCACTTCCAAGTGAGATATCTACCTCACAATGCTGGACTGCTATTTTCACTTGTTAGCTTCTAATAAGTATAAGATTAGCATTTTTTCAGAAGAGTACTAAATTCACATTTGTTTAGAGAAAAAATGGAGTCTAATACTCTTGAAAGAGTGCTAGTTCTATGCTACACAAAAGATAGTTACCATATTTTTCGGAGTATAAGATGCACCTTCCCCCCCAAAAAGAGCATGGAAATGTTGGTGCATCTTATACACCAAATACAGTCATTATTTGCCTTCTGAATCCCCACCCTTGCATCCCATTTCAGCCCTACTGAAGCCTGCAGAGTGCTCCTGGGGGCAAGGGAGGACAAAAACTTTTTTTCTTACTTACCTCTTCAAAATCTGGGTGCGTCTGATACAGCAGTGGGAGGCACTGTTTTGCAGTGGTTCTCCTCCTACCTCTCGGACAGGTCGCAGTCGGTGTTGGTAGGGGGGCAGAGATCGTCCCCGAGGCCCCTAACTTATGGGGTGCCGCAGGGTTCGGTCTTATCCCCCCTACTATTTAACATATACATGAAACCGCTGGGCGAGATCATTCGGAGGCACGGGATAAAATACCACCAATACGCGGATGATACACAGTTGTATCTGTCCGCCCCGTGCCAACTCAATGAACCGGGGTCTTGAGGCTGTTAAAGACTGGATGAGAGCTAACAAACTGGTGCTCAACCCGGACAAGACCGAGTGGCTGTTGTGTTTTCCTCCCAACAATTTGGCCGACGTTCCATCACTCAGGCTGGGGGGTCAAAATTTATACCCCTCAGACAGGGTCCGCAACTTGGGAGTCCTCCTGGACCCACAGCTGAGTTTCGACCATCACTTGTCAGCTGTGACCAGGGGGGCATTTGCCCAGGTTCGCCTGGTGCGCCAGTTGCGGCCCTACCTGAACCGGGAGGCCCTCACAACAGTCACTCGAGCCCTTGTGATCTCTAGGCTGGAGTACTGCAATGTGCTCTACATGGGGCTGCCCTTGAAGAGCATCCGGCGACTTCAGCTAGTCCAGAATGTGGTCGCGCGAGTGATTGTGGGCGCACCACGGTTCGCCCACATAACACCGATCCTCCGTGAGCTGCGCTGGCTACCTGTTGATCTCCGGGTGCGCTTCAAGGTCCTACTTACCATTCACAAAGCGCTCCATGGTAGTGGATCTGGCTATTTGAGAGACCGCCTTCTGCCAATTACCTCCCTCCGTCCCAACAGATCGCATAGAGTAGGCCTCCTCCGAATTCCATCCGCCAGTCAGTGCCGACTGGCGACTACGTGGAGGAGAGCCTTCTCAGTTGCAGCTCCGACGCTTTGGAACGATCTCCCCGTGGAGATTCGCACCCTCACCACCGTCCAGACCTTCCGCGCAGCCCTCAAGATCTGGCTATCCCGTCAGGCCTGGGGATAAGACCTTAACCTCCCCCCACCCGAATGCTGAATGAATGTTGTGTTTTACTGGTTTATTTTTTATTCACACGTTTTCTTTTTTCTCTTGTGTTTTGTCTTGCACCCCCTTCCTATGTATTGTAAGCCGCCCTGAGTCCCCTCAGGGAAATTATCTCTTGTTTATTATGCATGGGCCAGTCTAATTGTATCTTCTCCATTGCTATCCAATGGTTACTTTGGCATTCTACCAGTCCAAAGAAGTTGGACTTCTTTATCACTTGCTATTATTGGGACTCTTTTGTGCCACCAATTTATGATGAGACTTTTCAATATTAACTGTAAGTTCCTACTCCAGCCCTTGTCTCTCATCCCTGCTATACCTTGCCTGTTATTTTAAAATCTTTTTAGCAAACTCACAGAAGAACACTAAACCTGGGCTCCGAAATATTCTGGGAGTTGGCAGGTCCAAATAAGAGAGAAGTGTTACATATTGAAGGAGGAGTGTTTAGCATTCCATCAGAAGAACATTAGATTCAAGTTTAGAACGATGCCAATCAACAAGTAACAAGAGTCAGCCTATTTTTGACATAGGTTTTAACATACATGCAATCCATTTCAGATTTGTTTTGCTCACCTAGGGATTACAACATGAATGTCTGATTTTGCCTTTGGTTTTATCACTAAGTCAGAGAAAAAAAAATAAAGGGCTTTAGCACTGAGTAATATTTGGACACCGTCAGAGAGTAAATTCACCGAAAGCATCTTGCTATTCAAAACTTACCATATTTTTCGGAGTATAAGATGCACCAGAGTGACGCACCAAGATTTTGAAGAGGCAAATTTTTTAAAAAAGTTTTTGCACTCTGCAAACCTCCCCAAAACGGCCCTCTTTTCATGAAAAAGTTTTGATTTTTTTTCAAAAAAAGGGCATGGATAGCCTTTAGGAGGCTATAGAATGCTCCTGGGTTGAGGGGGCAAGACTGAGCAAAAAGTGGCCTGTTTTTAGCTCATTTCTGCCCTCCCCAGCCCCCAGGAGCTCTCTGAAAGCCTCCTAAAAGCTATGCATGGCCATTTTGGTGGAGGGGGCGGGGTTTAGGGAGGCCAAAAATGTGTATTCACTGTATAAGTCGCACCCAGATTTTCACCCTCTTTTTTGAGGGAAAAGGGTGCATCTTATACTCAGAAAAGTATGGTACATATAGTAGTGCAATTCAATCATTTCTCTGGGTTTTTCCCTCCGTAAATTCTGCTGCAGAGAAGATGCCCTAGTTACAGTTTTAGTCCTGTTTCAGACTCCAAACATTTTACACATCCACAAAAAGGTGAGAATAGAAATTTACTTAAGGCTGAGTCGTTAACAGCAGGCAAGGAAGATAGTCCCTTGAGAAGAAGCTTGCCTGGGTGCAAGAGGAATCGAAATTGAATCCAAAGTTCAGAGAATCAAATCAGGATTTTACCTGTTCAAGGTAAGGCTTTCGTGAGCAGGATTCACAAGAATGACCTACTGGAACAGATCAAGCAGTTGTTTCCAACAGGGAATCATAGGTCATGACTTTTTCTTAAATTAGACTGCAGCCAGCTATATTAGTTAGGTTAGCCATGGGGGCGCAGTGGTTGGAATGCAGTACTGCAAGCTACTTCTGCTTACTGCCACCTGTCAGCCCTTTGGCAGTTCATTTCAAACCAGCTCAAGGTTGACTGAGACTTCCAAGATCAGTAAAAGGAGGACCCAAATTGTTGGGGGCAATAAGCTGATGCTGTAAACTGCTATGTAAAGCACTGTGAAGCAGAATAGAAGTCCAAGTGCTATTGCTATTGCTCCTTCCTTAGTTGGCAAGGAGCCTGATTGAACATCTGTGTCCTGCTGTGTCCACTCTGCTCACCAAGATCAAGGCCTGGGAGCCATACCTCATCATCTGATTGCTCCAGATGTTTTGATGTTATCTGTGATTCCCAGCTCATTGTTTCCTGAGGCTAACATTCCACAGGTTCAGTTAGAACAGATTCTTGCTTTCTTCATTTTATTAAACAAAACTATGTAGCTGCCCAATGCATACATACTAACTCAGGGCAGCATATCATATTTAATCTTCAGAGTCTGAGTCCTGGCCCATGAAAATTTGCTGTTATGAATTCTTTCTATGCACCAGCACTATGACCTTTTCTTTTATCCAGCTAAATTACTTATGAGCAAGACTTGATTCAGTCAGAAGGAAATGACGGTATGAGAAATCACAGTGACCTTAGCACAACTCTTCTGGCTAAAATAGTCTTCTGGAGCATACCTCATTCAGCTTCAGGAAGATTTTGGATTGATTGACTTTCAGAGGGAAAAAAAAGGAAAGTAAGGAGGAAAGAACACACAATAACAGTGTGGAATATTATTTCTTTCAAACAGAAACTGGATAGATTAAAATTTTGATCAAGGTGGAACATAAAGCTGTCCAATAAAGTTAGACAATGGAAGCTTGGGGACAGGTGAAAGTGAGCTTGCAACAAGCCAACTGATAAACAAAGTCTCTTGTTACATTATATATTGATAGTGTTTATGTTAGAAATAGGTGAATGTTGTGTGAAAGCAAATAGACACTGCAACCATGTGAGACAAAATTATAACAAAAAACATTGCTACCACTATGGACTATAACTTTCTCTCAGTTAATACAGGTAGCTCTTGTGTTATGTTGGAATTGCTTTCACAAAGTGATGTAGTCATAAAGTGCGAAATCACATGACCGTTGAACGAGAACAATTCCGTCGATCCTGGTTGCCACTGTTAAGCAAAGACTGAGGTGGTCATTAAGTGAGGACTTACATAACCATGATTTCCAACTTCCTGCAGGCTTCCCCTACGATTTTGCTTTTGGAAAGCAGGAGGAAATATCAGAAATGATGGAACACTTATTAAGTCCCTTTTAAAATTATAGAATAGTAGAATCATAGGACTAGTAAGGACCTTGGAGGTCATTTAGTCCAACCCTCTGCCCATGGCAGGAGTCCTCATATCATCCCAGGCAAACAACTGTCCAATCCTTTCTTGAAAGCTTCCAGCAATGGAGCACCCACAACTCTGGAAGCTAATATGTTCCATGTTTAATTGTTCTCACTGTTAAGAAGTTTCTCCTTAGTTCCAGGTTGAATGTCTCTTTAACAGGACATCTCTTTCACCCATTGTTGAATCATAAGTTTAAAAAGTTGCTGAACAAGTGATCCTAAGGCCAACCTATCCATGCTAAACATTCAGCAGCCATGCGAATAATCCAAGTGAGCTAAAACAAAGTTTCTTTAAGAGAGTGGCCTGATGTTATTATAAATGCAAGCACGGGCTTGCAGTTTTGCTTCAACATCATCTTCCTTTCTCTCTCTCTCTCACTCCATTTAAAATGAAAACTTTTGACTAAATAGTTAAATAGCAGCAGTATATCCCATATCCAGCACTATTCCGGGGAAGACGCAAATTAATACAGAAAGCTGCATTCTGAGCAGAATGGCAATTTCCTTATGGAGAGGGAGGGAAACTTCCATTTCCAGAAAATCAGGGCTTAGAAATGCTGGAGAAGAATATAAAATAAAGAAATCAAATTGCGCCAAACATACGGAAGGAAAGTTCTTATTAGATAATGAGCTGGTTTTTAGTGACAAGAATGGTAATACTTCCATTAACAATTCTGATAAGAGTGACAACATCCATTTGCAAGACACGAGTCTTCCTGGCTTTTGCAACCAGCCAGAGAAAAAGCAAGATACAGCAATGAACTGTTGGGTTGTCACTAAGGCTTTGATTTGAAGTAACTGTTAGCACCTCTGGTCAATTTGTGCAGTTAATGAAATCTGTGCTGGAAACGGACCACAAAACCGAAAAGCCATCAGAGTTCTCACACATAAAATGGAGATCAAGTTTGTAATAATTTTAATAATAATAAAAGATAAATAATTTTATCACAAGATACTCAGGGAAAGTCCAGAGCTTAATGACCATACAGGTAAAAGCTCTCCAAGTCAACCCCCCCCTCCTCCAGCACTCCAGTTTAGAAAGATCTAGAATAAATGGTTGGTGGAAAAAAAATGTGTGAAACTTGCATGAGTTTGCTTTCCAAAGAATTCCTAGAGGATCTTACAAAA
Source organism: Thamnophis elegans (assembly GCF_009769535.1). NCBI lineage: Eukaryota > Metazoa > Chordata > Lepidosauria > Squamata > Natricidae > Thamnophis > Thamnophis elegans. The sequence goes on from NC_045550.1 coordinate 58,163,603, forward strand.
ACATGGAGAAGATGTGGAAAAATTAGAGTGGTGAGGATGACCCAAAAAAACCACAACCGAAGATGTTGCAATTCCCTGAGTTAACCACTGTTTAGCCGTCAGCTTCAGGGTTGACATCTTTGATATGGAGCGTAATGCCTATGGAGATGCTCAGTCATCTCAGAGAGTAGTCACATTCAATTTGAAGTTAGGACTGACCATAAGAACCTAGAGGCACTGAAAACCCCATTAAGGCTTTACCCAAAATAAGTCCACTGGATGCACTACTTCAAATGGTTCAACTTCGAGCTAAAGTATATCCCTGGGGCAGTGGTGGGATTCAGCCAGTTCGCACCTATCCAGGAGAACCGGTTGGTAACTTTCTAAGTAGTTCAGAGAACCGATTGTTGGAAGAAATCTCCTTTTGTTTTTTTCCACTTTACAGGGCTAATCCTGTAAGGAAGGCAGGCAGGAAGGAAACATTCAGGTGTTGTTTCTAGCCTAATCTTTATTGACCTGCTTACAGAAACTGCCTCTCCAGTTAATCCTTATTACATTGTAACAGCTAAGGCGAAGCGCCCATCGACCTGAGTGACCTTTAGTTGGCCACACCTACCCAGTCACTTGACCACAGAGCCCCACCTATCCAGATGGTCATTAGGGCAGAGAACCGGTTGTTAAATTATTTGAATCCCACCACTGCCCTGGGGAGATTTTCATTGAAAGGTAGACCTTGCTCCTGATCCAAAATGGCTCTTGGGGTCGTTGGCATTGGTTGCCTTGTGCTTCATAGGTTTTTGCTGCTTCCCACATAGCCTGCTTTATATGCCACTTCAGCAAATGGCAGTAGCTCTGCCAAATTAGACTGTTGATAATTGACATAGCATCTTAAATACTGCTCTGTTATGGCGTTTGTGCAGTCCGCAGCCCCATTGGTACTCCAATGAAAATCCTCTCAGTCATCCAGGTCACTGTTGTTCCAAAGGTGCTTTTTCAAGAGGCAACGGGACTCTTTGGTTTTTCTTTGAAGAGGTTTTGCTTCTCATCCAAGAAGCTTCTTCAGCTCTGACTGGACTTTAGAGTTTATTCTCTTTCCAAATCACTGAAAAGGTGATTTGTAGCTCAAAAGGTTTCTACAGATGGTAGATGTTAGGAATATAAATCTAACAGTTGGGTTGGCAATATATAAATCATGTGACAATGCTATATCTGTTTCTTTAAACCATACTGTAAAATGTGATTGGTTGCTGTTTTTCCTCAATCTGCCATAAGAGGGAGACAGAATGACTGTTAGCTCTCTCTGTTCTTTAGATGCTGGACTGATCTGAGTGCCGTGAGCTATTGTAAGTTTTGCAACTGTTAGCAAACTTTGATTACTGGACTGATTATATGTTACTGGACTATGCTATTTGGATTATCCCTTAACTGAAAGACATTGATGACTGACTGAATTATCCGTGTATGACTTGGACTGTTTGATGGACTCTGATACCTCTATTTCCATGAAAGTAAAAGCCTATTTAAACTGCAGTGTCTCTGTATGCTGGTTTGTGTGTTCTCCGACACAACTCTCACAACGCTTCGCTGAACGTTCTTGCTCTCCCAACAGGAAGCTTACCTAACAGATGGAACACATCTGTTCCATGCACAATGGAAGCTGCAATTGTGGCATCAAAGCCTTGTCCCTTGTTTACACATGCCACATATAAAAACAGCCTGGTTTTTCTGATGTTTCACTTCTCACCCAAGAAGCTTTTCCAGCTCTGACTGGATGGTGAGGAATGGAAGACTTTATACTCCTTGCAGACAGCTTTGCATTCTTTTACAGAAGATATGACATTATCTATCTCTGGTTTACAACACAGTGCTTTCACCAGTTCCTAGACAGTTCCACACCCATTTGCACCACTCAGGTGACCCCGAGGACACAGTCAAACTGCCAAGTGGTCTCAATGGCTCTTTAAAAGAATGCAAATGACCAGCTGTCTGCAAAGAGTATAAATTCTACCATTCCCCACTATCCTGTCAGAGCTGAAGAAGCTTCTTGGATGAGAAGCGAAACGTCTTCAAAGAAAAACTAGAAAGTCCAGTTGCCTCTTGAAAAAGCAAATTCGGGACTTTGATGTGGAGAAATTAGTTCACCTTAGAAAAGTCTTGAATTATAGATTAATAAAACATACAGACAGTCCTCAACTTATAACTCTTCATTTAGCAAATGTTCAAAGTTACAATGGTCACTGAAAAAAAAGTGATTTACACCAAAAAGTCCTTGCACCAAAACCATTGTAGCATCTCTACAACCATGTGTTCAAAATTTGGACGCTTGGCAACGGACATATATTTATGACAGTTGCAGCATCCCAGGGTCATGTGATTCCCATTTGTGACCATTTCAGAGAGTTTTCAACAATTAAGTCAAAGGGGGAAGCCGAATTTGCTTCCTGCTGGCATGATTTAGTTAACAATGGGAGGGATTTGCTTAACAATTATGACAAAAAAGATCAAAAAAAGCAACTTTTCTCTTTTAACAACCGCCTTGCAGTTGGAATGGAAATTCTGGCTATAAGTTGACAACTAGTTGTAGCATGTTTTCAGATTGATAAATCGTAGTATGTTCAATGCTACTAAAAAAATGTGAGGTCATGTCCATGAATAAGAAGCATGAGTTATAAACTCTACCCCAGAAAGAAACCTAAAAGATAAAGGTTCCCCTCGCACATACGTGCTTGTCATTCCTGACTTTAGGGGGCAGTGCTTATCTCCATTTCAAAACCGAAGAGCCAGGGTTGTCCGAAGACGTCATGTGGCCAGCATGGCTGAATGACGAAGGCACATGGAATGTTGTTACCTTTCTCACCAAAGGTGGTTCCTATTTTTCTACTTGCATTTTTACATGCTTTCGAACTGCTAGATTGGCAGAAAGAAAGAAGCCTAGATAAATGTAAAAATAGGGGATAGGATAGGATAGGATAGGATAGGATATTCTTTATTGACCAGGTATGATCGGACACACAAGGATTTTGTCTCCAGTGCATAAGCTCTCAGTGTACATACAGTGCAACAATAGTGGCATATCATTATCATAGTCCATGACCCGTCAAAACTGCGGTCCACAAAAGTGCGCTCGACGAAAGCGCGTACTTGACGTCATCACAGCGCGATGAAAAAAATTAAAAATTGAAATAAAAATAAAATTAAAGCAAGCCGATTCACATAAAGGTAAGGGTTAGTTTTAGGGTTAGGGTTAGGGTTAGGTTAAGGGTTAGGGTTAGGTTTAGAGCGTTAGGGTTACGTTTAGCGTTAGGTTAAGGGTTAGCGTTAGGTTTAGCGTTAGGTTAAGGGTTAGGTTTAGGGTTAGGTTTAGGGTTAGGTTAAGGGTTAGGGTTAGGGTTAAGGTTAGGTTTCGGGGGATTAGGGTAAGGTTTTCGCTTTAATTTTACATTTATCGATCACAGCGCGATGTTTTGGTCGCGCTGTGATGACGTCACGTACGCGCTTTCATCGAGCACGCTTTTGTCTACCGCGGTTTTGTGGTGGAACCATCATAGTCATTGTAAAAATACATTCATCATAAAACATTAGATACAACACTTAGTTATAGTCATGGATACTACATAAGCAATCAACATAAATCATTCTAGAATACTATGTAAACAATATAAATCATAAGATACAACCCACGAAGTTATAGTCATAAGAACATAAGGAGATAGGGAATAGGGAAGATGAGAATAATGATGGCAATACTGTATTTCTAGATAGTTTGACAGTGTTGTGGGAATTAGTTCTTGAGCAGAGTGATGGGGAGAAAACTTGTGTCTAGTTGTTTTGATGTGCAATGCCCTATAGCATTGTTCTGAGAGTAGAAGTTGAAGCAGTTTATGTCCAGCATGTGAGGGTTCTGCAGATATTTTCGCGTCCCTCTTTCTGACTCATGCAGTATCAATAGAAGGCAGATTAGTAGCAATTGGTTTTTTCTGCAGTTCTAATTATCTGTTGAAGTCTGTGTTTGTCTTGATTGGTTGCAGTGCCAAACTAGGCAGTTAAGGATGCAACACCAAATAGAAGATGCAAACAAAGGCAGACCAGTGCTGTTCAAAATATTCCAGATCAATAGTTATTTCCTTTTACCAAGTGAACAACCAATCTGGGTAATATCTAGATGGCTTTTAGATAAGTAACTGTTCTGACCCCCTCCTCCGTCCAGTAACGAATGCCGAGACAAGCTTAACTGGAATGTCCTTTAATAGCAAGACCAAAATTTCAGTGGCTGAAAGCCAAGCAAACAAACAGATAAGGACCTTGGCAGCAACTCAGACAAACCTTGGCAGCAATCCAGCCTGCCAAGTTAGTTTCAATTCTCTTTAGTCAATGCGTTGACTTCTGCAAAAGGGGCGTGTGCACAAGCAGTCTTTTTTATAGTTTGGAGAGGAGCCTAATGACCACCAGCTGAGCGCAATTACCTCCTGTAATTGCGTAATTGTTCCTGACGCCTAGTAGCTCTTCGATGGCGTGCATCCAGGAACAACTCACTGCTGGGTTCTGGATTACTCTCCGTTGCCTCCTCCCCACTGGTCTAAGTCTCAGGCGCCACCTGGTGCCCAACCAGTCTCTCTGCGCTCTGCTCAGAGTCGGAACCCTGCCCAGGGTCCTCCACATCCTCCAGAGCTGACTCATACGGCCCCTTGCTGTCGGAGTCTGGTGGCAGCTCCAACAGCTCCTGCTGGGCCACAACAAGTAACCTTGTTGTCAATGTATATAGTTCATGACCTGGGATAGACATGGTGACAGGTCAGCCATTAGGGACTGGCTGGAATAGGACATGGTAACAAGGTCAGCCAATATATAGGCCTAGCAACTAAGTAAGACAATGAGGGCTGTTTGGGAGCTAAAAGAGAGTTTGGACGTGGCTTAGTTTAATGGATATGTAAAAATATAAGTTGCCTGCTCCTATTATTGTCCTTCTATGAATAGGTTCTTCTGTTAACTGCTATGCTTCTGATTCTGAGAACTTCATAGGTATTGCATATATTCTTATCAGGGCTGGGTTGCTGCCAGCATTACTGCTGGTTCAGAGCGCATCTGCATTTGCACCTAAAAAGGTCTGCGCATGAGCACAATGTTACAAAAGGGAAAAAAATACATTTTTGCAATGAAGACTGTTTTGCGCATGTGCAGAACCGAAAATCAAGATGCCCCCACCGCCGATAGAACCGGAGGCGTGGCGGGCTGAGTTACTCCCTACTGGGCCAAACCGGTCTGAACCAGTAGGAACCCACCTCTGATTCTTATATTGTATATAAAGAGAAGTTAATGAATCCTGCTGAATCAGTCATCTGTGTGTGCTTTCTGGATTTGATTGCTGGAACAAACTCTGACAATTGAGCCCTGTGGTCTGCCATTTAAAGAAGCATCGGAGGACATTCTGGACCTTGATGCTAATCTGCCTTTTCATCCACACTGCACCTTTTAAAACAACCAGTACCAATGACAATCTGCTACGGCTTATGCTTTAGAAGAGCTAGAGAAAATGTTGGAGCAGTGGAAGGAACAGCCCAGTGGATCAACAAGCAGAGATGGTTGCCTAAGAATCTAGAAAGTCTGAAAGAAAGAAAAAAAAAAAACAAGAGTGTCTCCCCTAAAAGAGATGTACCAGGGGCGGACTCATTCATTAAAAACTACAATGCTACAGATAAAGCTAATACGTTCAAGCCCATAAAATATATGCAGTATGCTTTATGTGCATCTTTTCCTTGGACTCTTGCTGATAAATTTAAGGTGCTCTCCATTTTCTTGTCAATCAGGGAAATTCTCTCGTGAATTGGATATTGTGTTCCAGGCATATCGACTTTTATGATGTAACATGAAACAAGGGCATAGATTGCAGGGGGAAAAATGGCCAAAATCCATTTCTACTCATGAAGAACAAAACTCTAAACTTCATCTTTTGGAGGCTGTCAAGGTATTTTACCCTATAAAACCAGACTACTGCAAAATCATTATGTGCAGTCAATGATCTAAAGGAACCCCCTGAGGATTACTATGATAGGTTTTTCCAGATATTTACAAAGTATTTGGACATATCAGAGCTGCAGCAAATTGGGTCTGCTACCATCTGCTGACCTGAGCAAACAATTAAAGAGCTCCTTAATCAGATGGGAATAGAAACCAGAAGCAGAATGATTGGCTGAAGTGGAACACTTTAGGTGGAAAATTCAGAATTCTATTCAAAGGTGAGAACAAAATCATTATCACGCATCACTTCATGCCAAAGAAGATTCACTGCATCAAATCCAATGAGACTCACATTGGGGAAACAAGAGGAGAGACCAGTGGCTTTAAACCATCCAAAGACTTTAAACATGTCTTTGTGATGCTACTTAGATGCTTTTTTTGTTGTTGTTTGGTTTCTTGGTTCATTTTCTGCCTTTTTTATAATCGTATTTTCACTTCCATCTTCACTGCAGTTGTAAAGTTTATTTTAAGTATGTGAATATATTCCTTCTCCGTTTCTTTATTTTCCTTATAAAATGTTTTATTCATTTTTTAAAAAAAATAAAAATTCTTGATGATCTTGTGTATGTATGTGTCATATATATATATATATATATATATATATATATATATATATATATATATACATATACATATACATATACATATACATATACATATACATATACATATATACATACATACATACACTCACACACACACATACACACACATACATACATACATACATATATATATATATTTGTGTGTGTGTGTATGTGCATGTGTATATGTGTGTGTGTGTATGTGTGTGTGTGTGTATGTATGTATGTGTATATATTTATATATTTATATATATATATATATATATATATATATATATATATATATATATATATATATATATATATATAACAAAAGTATTGTCTGTGTGTGTGTGTGTGTGTGTGTGTGTATAAACAAAAGTATTGTCTGCTAACAAAGCAGGTTCAACTACAATGTCTAAACAGTGTCTCTCAACTTCAGCAACTTTTCACTATGTAGACTTCAACTCCCAGAATTCCCCATTCACCATTGAGGTCCACACATCTGGAAGTTGCTGAGGTTAAGAAACACTGGATTACAGACTTACTGTATCACCAGGTTCTCCATTTTTCCCCGTACCTCATATCCTACCAAAATGAGAGAGGGACTCATTTTGTGAAAGCAACAAAAAGAAAAACAAAACATGTCCCTCACTCTTATGAATATTAGGTTCCTGTTCTCCTTTCCAATGGGATCCTAACCAGTTGTCCCATGTGCATCTCTGTCAGTCTATTTAGGTTCAGGTTTGATTCTTGCTTTATGGAGAAAGGCCTCAGGAACTATTTGTAGGGTTACAAATAGTTACATATGCCCTATGCACAGATTTCTTGATCTGCTTCCAACTCATTCTAACCATTCTACGTTGTTGGAGGCTATCATCATATTATGGGATGAGGTGGCTCAGTGGCTAAGATGCTGAGCTTGTTGATCAGAAAGGTTGACAGTTCAGTGGTTCAAATCCCTAGTGCTGTATAGCAGAGTGAGCTCCTGTTACTTGTCCCAGCTTCTGCCAACCTAGTTCCAAAGCACCTAAAAATGCAAGTAGAAAAATAGGAATCACTTTGCTGGAAAGGTAACATTGTTCCATGTGCCTTCAGTGTTTAGTCATATCAGCCACATGATCATGGAGACATCTTCGGACAACGCTGGCTCTTCGACTTTGAAATTGAGATAAGCACCACCCCCTAGAGTCAGGAACAACTAGCACATATGTGCAAGGGGAATCTTTACCTTTATCACCATATTGCTCCATAAGGGCATGGGACAATGGCATGTGACAATGACCTTGAGAGACAGGGAGAAGAGCCAAAAAACAGGAGAATGATCAGATAAATAGATTAGCTCAATGTAGACATGGCAACATGCTAATGTGTTCATAGTGCTAATACCACTTTATAATTCCTTGGTAAGGCCACATTTGGAATACTGCATCCAGTTTTGGTCATAGTGGTGTAAAAAAAAGATGTGGAGACTCTAGAAAGAGTGCAGAGAAGATAAGCAAAGATGATTAGGGAACTGGAGACTAAAACATATGAAGAACAGTTGCAGAAACTGGGTATATCTAATTTAATGAAAAGAAGGACTAGGGGAGACATGATAGCAGTGTTCCAATATCTCAGGGATTGCCACAAAGAAGAGGGAGCCAAACTATTCTCCAAGGCACCTGAGGGCAGGACAAAAAGTAATGGGTGGAAACTAATCAAGGAGACAATCAACTTAGAACTAAAGAGAAATTTCCTGACAGTTAAAACAATTAATCAGTGGAAAAACTTGCCTCCAGAAGTTGTGAATGCTCCAACACTGGAAGTTTTTAAGAAGATGTTGGATAATCATTTGTCTGAAGTGGTGTAGGGTTTCCTCACTAAGCAAGGGGTTGGACTAGAAGACCTCCAAGGTCCCTTCCAACTCTGTTATTCTATTCTAACATCTCAGAATGGACTGTCCCTAGTTTATTGAGCTGTAAAGGCAATAGAGGAGGGTTGTATTTACAGAACTGTAAAATTGGTGTTAGCCATTTCAGGCAATCATCTTTTGAAGCATGTCCAGATGGCATATTCTACTTTATCCTAAGGTTACATTGACAGAATTTTGCTCTGGCAATTGGTTGCAGAAATTATCCCTTGAATGGTATGAAGCATCTATATTATCCTGCCTCCTTATCAGTGATGGGATTCAATTTTTTTTTACTACAGGTTATGTGGACGTGGTTTGGTGGGTGTTGCATGGCTTGGTGGATGTGGTTTGGTGGGTGTGGCTTGGTGGGCATGGCAGGGGAAGGATACTGCAAAATCCCCATTCCTTCCCAATCAGCTGGGACTTAGGAGGCAGAGAATAGATGTTCTCTGAACTACTCAAAATTTCTGCTACTGGTTCTCCAGAATACCACCTTTGCCAAATACCACTTTTGCTCCTTATGTCTTCATTTATTAGAATAAGTGCAGCCGAGACAAAGAACGTTTTTCATCCTTACATTTTATATTTCATCTTTTTGGTATATTCTTCTGAAACAATGAAAATGAAAGTTTCCATAGGACCTAACAGAGTTACTTTTGTTATGAGCAATCACAGTCCAACTCCTGAAAGCCACCAAGAGATTAAAATGCAATATAAAAGTTTCGCATTTTACGATTCTGCCTCTCTTCCACCTCTAATTTAATAAAAGAGTTACTAAAAAGACTGTTTTATGTGAATAATTTGTTCTGTCACCATGAATTTGCAACATTTCCATTCTTAGAATCCTAAGGTATATTATTTACATTGATTTATGACATTTCATTCACTTTAACATTGTGAGGAATGTAGAGGGCAAAAGCATTGTTTGAAATCCTTAAATTCTGTTGGGATTCTACTACCTAAGATGAGAACAGAAAAGATCTCATTATTTTTTTAAAATCCAGCTCGTTATGTCCAAATGAAGGAAAAACAGTATACAAATCTAGAGACCAGATATTTTTTTTGTCATGCAAAGACAACAAGAAGATACTGCATTTATAAATTGGTGTCCACCCCTATAAAAGTAGCAAATGAAGTTGGAGATCAGGCAGTAGAAGTGTTTCCAGAACTGCCTACATCATCACATTCTACACCCACTGTAGCTTCCAAGGTATCCCCATGTAGAGCACATTGCACTAGTCCGTATTCTATTCAATAGACAAGAATAGAACAGAACAGAACAAAACAGAACAGAAGTGTTGGAAGGGATCTTGGAGGTTTTCTAGTCCAACTTCCTACAGGCAAATGGTGTAAGAAACCCTATAGCATTTGAGACAAATGGTTGTCCAATCTCTTCTTAAAAATCTGGAGCTCCCACAACTTCTGGAGGCAAGCTGCTCCACTGATTAATTGTTCTAACGTCAGGAGATTTCTTCTTAGTTCTAGATTACTTCATTCCTTTCATTGCTTTTTGATTTGCCTTCAGGTGCTTTGGAGAATAGTTTGACACCCTCTTCTTTGTGACAGGCCCTGAAATATTGGGACACTGCTATCATGTCACCCCTAGTCCTTCTTTTCATTAAACTAGACATACCCAGTTCCTGCAACCGTTCTTCATATGTTTTAGCCTCCAGTCCCCTAATCATCTTTGTTGCTCTTCTCTGCACTCTTCCTAGAGTCTCCACATCTTTTCTACATCATGCCGACAAAATTGAATGTAGTCTTCCAAGTATGGCCTTACCAAGGCACTATAAAGTGGTACTAATACTTCACGTGAGCTTCATTCTATCCCTCTCTTAATGCAGACTAGAACTGTGTTGGTGTATTTAGCAGCAAGTTGTTGCAAAACTATGTTCTACTTTTTGAAGAATGTGGCGACCAAAGCAAATTGATGCATATACACAGCTCCGCATTTATTAAAAAAACCAACAAGAGGAGATAGCCACTTATCTTTATTAATTTTTACCATTTATTGAGTCTTCATACATGCATTCTTCATTCCTAGCACTGTCTCCAAATGCTGTATTAATCACTGCATGGAAACAGCCTCTATATCATCATCTGTCACACCCTCACCTCCAGTCTGAGTTATAAACAAATTGACCGCAAGTAGGTTTGTTGGCGTAAGGAGTCCTAATTTCTGCTGACATTTATGTACTATCCTAACTGACAGAGACGTGGCTTCATTAATTTATGGTGTATGATAACATAAAATGCACATACAAACAATAAATCATGGGCTTTAAAGGCTGGAATTATATGTACTGTGAGGTTAATCAAATGTAGAATTTTATTTTTGGTAAGAATTAAAAGGTTTTGCAAGGATATGGTGCTCTCAGTCATTTCTACTTTGCAAGGTTAGTACTGATAATGGTATAGTTTCACAACTGAGAATTTAGAGTTGTAGAGTTTTAAAGTTCTCACGGCCTGGGCATGCATAATAGAGCAAAGTGGGCCATACACTGCAATACTGAAAAAAAGTGAATTACTACCCAGTGGTGGGATTCATTTTTTTTTACTACCGGTTCTCTAGGCGTGGCTTGTTGGGCATGGCTATGGCTTGTTGGGTGTGGCTTGGTAGGCATGGCAGGAGAAGGATACTGTAAAATCCCAATTTCCTCCCAATCAGCTGGGATTTGGGAGCCAGAGAATAGATGTTCTCTGGACTACTCAAAATTTCTGCTACCAGTTCTCCAGAACTGGTCAGAACCTGCTGAATACCACCTCTGTTACTACCATTCCTTATACTTACAACTATTGCAGTATCTCTACACATTATCAAAATCCTGGCATCTGGCAACCACCATGTATTTATGATGATTGCAGTATCCTTGTCGGAGATGTGTAGGCAGAGCTGAGGGGCGGAGTGAAGTGCATCATCAGTTTAGAGTCATTACGTTCCCACAAGTGGTACAGATCCAATCCCTCCTGAATTGATCCTTAACAAGCACCAATTTAGTATTAAATTTTTCATTGACTTCATTATTATGTATAGACTTGAATAAATCTTCTATGCTCAGCCCAATGAATGCTCCTGATTCTTTGTACATGACAATCATGGGATTATGGGAGTGTCATGATTGTATCCTTCCCAGCTGGCTTCCGACAAGCAAACTCAATGGGGGAAGCTAGGTCTGCTTAACAACTGCATGATAGATAGATAGATAGATAGATAGATAGATAGATAGATAGATAGATAGATAGATAGATAGATAGATACTTTATTTGTATGCCACCCTTTTCCCTGAGGGGACTCAGGGCGGCTCACAAGTCAGGGGGAGGGAGGACAAACAAGTTACAAACACGAAAACAATACATCAATTAAAAGAGCACAACAGTCATACTATTCGAGTGGGGTTGAAATCTTTAGCCCCAGGCCTGTCGGGACAGCCAGGACTTAAGGGCTACGCGGAAGGTCTGGAGGGTGGTGAGGGTACGAATCTCCATGGGGAGTTCGTTCCAGAGGGTCGGAGCAGCCACCGAGAAGGCTCTCCTCTGGGTAGTCGCCAGCCGACATTGGCCGGCTGATGGAATTCGGAGGAGGCCTAATCTATGGGATCTTATTGGCCTAGTGGAGGTAATCGGCAGGAGGTGGTCTCTCAGGTACCCAGGTCCGATGCCATGTAGGGCTTTATAGGTGACGACCAGCACTTTGAAGCGGGTCCGGAGACCAATGGGTAGCCAGTGCAGCTCGCGGAGGATAGGTGTTACGTGGGTGAAACGAGGTGCACCCACGATCGCTCGCGCGGCTGCATTCTGGACCAGCTGAAGTCGCCAAATACTCTTCAAGGGCAGCCCCATGTAGAGCACATTGCAGTATTCCAGCCTAGAGGTCACAAGGGCACGAGTGACTGTTGTGAGAGCCTCCCGGTTCAGCTAGGGACACAACTGGTGCACCAGGCTAACCTGGGCAAATGCCCCCCTGGTCACAGCCGACAAATGGTGTTCAAAGGTCAGCTGTGGATCCAGGAGGACTCCCAAGTTGCGGACCCTATCTGAGGGGCGTAGTATTTGACCCCCCCAGCCTGAGAGATGGAACACTTGGCCAATTAGTGGGAGGGAAGCACAACAGCCACTCGGTTTTATCTGGATTGAGTACAAGCTTGTTAACCCCCATCCAGTCTCTAACAGCTTCAAGGCCCTGGCTCATCACGTCCATCGCTTCATTGAGTTGGCACGGGGCGGACAGATACAACTGTGTATTGTCCGCATACTGGTGGTATTTTATCCCGTGCCGTCGAATGATCTCGCCCAGCGGCTTCATGTAGATATTAAAAAGAAGGGGGGACAGGACCGAACCCTGCGGCACCCCATATGTTAGGGGCCTGGGGGTCGATCTCTGCCCTCCGACTAACACCGACTGCAACCTGTCCGAGAAGTAAGGGGAGAACCACTGTAAAACAGTGCCTCCCACCCCCACCTCCCACAGTCGTCGCAGAAGGATACCATGGTCGATGGTATCGAAAGCCGCAGAGAGGTCGAGGAGTACCAGGATGGAGGCGTGGCCTCCATCCCTGGCTCTCCAGAGATCATCGGTCAATGCGACCAAAGCGGTTTCTGTGCTGTAGCCAGGCCTGAAGCCTGACTGGAATGGATCAAGATAACTAGCTTCCTCCAAGGACCGCTGGAGCTGAAAGGCCACCACCTTCTCAACAACCTTCCCCACAAAGGGGAGGTTGGAGACTGGATGGTAATTGTTTAGAACAGCTGGATCCAAAGATGGTTTCTTCAGGAGGGGTCTCACCACCGCCGCCTTTAAAGCGGGGGAAAAGACCCCCTCCCGTAAGGAGGCGGCAACAACCGCCTGAATCCAGCCCCATGTCACCTCCCTGCTGTTAACAACCAGCCAGGAGGGGCACGGGTCCAGCACGCATGTGGAGGCACCCACAGCTCTCATGGCCTTGTCCATGTCCTCAGGGGTAACAGCCTGAAAAATCAACCCAGCGATGACCTACCAAATTATCCCTTAGTGCCTCGGCTGGTTTTGCAGAGTTGGAGTCCAGGTCCGCCCGAAACTGAGCAACTTTATCCGCGAGGAACTGAACGTAATCCTCAGCCCTGCCCTGCAAAGGATCACCCGAATCCCTCCTATTTAGGAGGAAACGGGTTATCCTGAACAGGGCGGCTGGGCGTGACTCAGCAGAAGCAATCAGAGTGGCAATATAAGTTCTTTTTGACGTCCTGATTGCCCGGATGTACTCTCTGATGCAGGATGTTAAAAGTGCTCGGTTCGATTCGGATTTGCTGGACCTCCATTGGTGCTCTAGGCGTCTCTTATGGCACTTCATCTCCCGGAGTTCCTCAGTAAACCAAGGAGCCCTCCTGGATCCACTGCCTCGGAGTGGCCGTAAAGGCGCAATCCGGTTAAGAGACTCCGTCACTGCCGAGTTCCAAGCAGCAACCAGAGTCTCCGCCGGACTGCGGGCGAGAGTATCAGGAATAACCCCAAGTTCCGTCTGGAACCCCGAGGGGTCCATAAGTCCCCTGGGGCGGAACCATGATTTCCTTAACAACCATGGCAAAAAAGATTGAAAAATCAGGCATGACTCATTTAACAACTGTCTTGCTTAGCATCAGAAAATTTGGTCCAAATTTTAGTTATAAGTCGAGCAGTACATGTATAATAATGCAATTTATTCCTCAGAAGGATGCCAATATGAATGTTTTTTTCTTATCATACCAGATCTTTGTTTCAGTGCTTTTCACTCCCTTCTTTAGGGGGAAAAATCCATGCAATATATTTGGCATCTTCAAAATGTTGGTGAAAAGTTATGGCTATGTTACAGAATTAGTGTGGTTGTAGTAGAAGATTCACTAATGGTTCAATATCAATATCAATAGCATTTAAATACAGCTTCACACTATATAGCCCACTCTAAGCGGCTTACAAAATCATCATATGTCCCTCAACAATCGGGGTCCTTATTTTACCAATCTCAAAAGGATGGAAAGGTTAGTCAATCTTGAGCTAGTGAGAATCAAACTACTGGTGGTCAGCAGAATTAGCCTGCAATACTGCATTCTAACCACTGTGCTAACGCTAGATGCTATCAATACAGAGATTTCAAAAATGTTTTGCCAAATTTCTGAAACAAAAACTTATGAGGAAACTTAATTATCAGAAAAGAAGTAGCATCTTGGTGTATTGGTAACTGCAGAGAACAAATAGACACACACAACCTTCCCACCCACACAAGTTCTGTACTGGTATAATTTTTAAAAATATAATCTGGAAATACAAAGGAGAAATAAGGTGTGCTATTTGCAGTCAATACCAAATTATTTAGCGTAGTTAAAATGAAAAGGGACAGAAGGGAACATTAAAAAAGAGTTCTTTGAACAGGAGACATACATATCAAAATAATAAATGAGCTGTGGTGGTGCAGTGGTTAGAATACAGTATTGCAGACTAAGTCTGCCTACTGCCAGCAGTTCAATTTTAGCAATAGCAATAGCAATAGCAGTTAGACTTATATACCGCTTCATAGGGCTTTCCGCCCTCTCTAAGCGGTTTACAGAGTCAGCATATTGCCCCCAACAACAATCTGGGTCCTCATTTTACCCACCTCGGAAGGATGGAAAGCTGAGTCAACCCTGAGCCAGTGAGATTTGAACAGCCGAACTGCAGAACTGCAGTCAGCTGAAGTAGCCTGCAGTGCCGCATTTAACCACTGTGCCACCTCGGCAATTTTGACTGGCTCAAGGTTGACTCAGCCTTCCATCCTTCCAAGGTTGGTAAAATGAGAAACCAGTTTGTTGGGGAAAATATGCTGACTCTGTAAACTGCTTAGAGTAGGTTGTAAAGCATTATGAAGTGACATATAAGTCTAAGCGCTATTGTTATTCATCACTATCACCATCTTCAGGACAATGCTTCAGGTATTAAAATTCTTGACTAAGAAGGAACTTGAGCATTCTCTCAAACTAAACGTAGTGTTATGAATGTTTGTGGGCACCTTTTCTAGGAACACATCCCAACACATGACAGCTTTAAGACTTGTGGACGTCAACTCCCAGAATTCCTCCTCTTGTTCTTCATCTTGATAATGTGCGAACGGGTGGGGGGAAGGAGCTAGAACCGGTTCTAAACAGCACTGTAGATTTGTGGAACCTCTTCTATAGAAGAGGTTAGAACTGGCAGGAACCCACCCCTGGGCTGTCTACAGGAGAAAAACTAACCAGATCAATATCCCAGCATCCTACAAAGCCATAGTGGTACACTGTTAGAATACAGTATTGCAGACTAACTCTGCATTCCACTGCCAGGAGTTCAATTCTGATCAGCTCACAGTTGATCCATCCTTCCATCCTTCTGAGATTGGTAAAATGAGGACCCAGATTGTTGGGGGCAATATGCTGTCTCTCTAAACTGCTTAGAATGGGCTGTTAAGGTCTGTGAAGTTTAGAGGTGGGTTGCTCCCAGTTCAGCCCGGATTGGGCGAACCGGTAGTGGTGGTGTCAGCAGACTCCACCCACCCACCTGGATGCTTCTGTGTATGCACAAAAGTGTGACGCACAAGTGTGTGCGTATAGGCAAATCGGTAATAAAAAATAATAGAAACCCACCACTGGTGAAGTCTAAGTGCTATTGCTATTCCTAATAAATGAGGTTTCAATTTACATTTGTGTAAAAATAATGCAGAGTGGGGTAGAAACACCTAACCTCTCATATATGCTAATCCATACTGACTAGAGGTCAGTGACTAGAAATGTGATCCTTGGGTTATGGTGGAAAAGCTCAATGAATATTTTTGCTCCAGCATGTGGCTTATTGGTGGGCCAATATTATAACTTTATGGAAATGTATGACATGGTACTAGGTGGAATAATATAGGCAGTCCTTGACTTACAACACTTCCTTTAGTAACTGTTTTAAGTTACAATGACACTGAAAAAAGTGACTTACGGTGATTTTTCACATTTATGACCCTTACAACATCCCCATGGTCACATGAACCAAATTCAGACCCTTGGTAACTGACTCATATTTATGACAGTGGTCATGTCCTGGAATCATGCGATCTCCTTTTTCAACCTTCTGACCAGCAATGTCACTAAAGGAAGCCAGATTCATTTAAGAACTGTGTTGTTAAGTGAACAACTGCGATGATGCACTTAACATTTGTGGCAGGAAAAGATGCAAAATGGGGCAAAATTCATTGAACCAATGTCTTTCTTAGAAAAAAAGAAATGTTGTGCTCAATTGTGGCTGTAAGTTGAGGACTACCTGTAATTGTAGCCCCGACAAATTTGCCTAAAAAGAACTCACTGAATTTCAGTTGCAATACTGGACCAAATAACCAGTTTCATGAATGGGAACGAATCAGAGGTGGGATTCACTTACCTTCCTTACCAGTTTGCAAATGTCGCAGAGAGGTTGAATATTCCCAATTCAACCTATAGGAGTTGCAAGAGTACTTAGTTCATGGAGATTCTGCATTTTGTTTGCTTTTTTAAAAAAAAATCTGTTGACAGTTTCTGAGTCAGCATTTTATTATTCCCTCTACAGTATTTAATTTCTTGAGACACTAATCTAGAAAATTGCAAGTCCAGCAGACTTCTATACAAACTTCAGCACTCATGCCAGGCCATAATTGGTCTTTCAGATCTCTTCTCTTACTCAACCTTTTATTTTTTCCTCTTCCTAACCTTTTTAACTAGCCATAGATCTGAAGCTTATTTAGCAGATGATGATTAATTCATTGGAATGGAACAACTTATCCTAAATGCAGGGGAATCAGCAGAAAAGTCATTTCACTGCTACCGATATCCCAAATCTTCCTTACTGGATATGATTACAGGATTTCTTTTTCCTTCTACAAATATGCCTTAAGTAGGATTCTCATTAGTGACATCAACATAACATTCAGTTTGATTGCCCTCTGATGCCATTGAAAATTACACTCTCTGCACCTAAGACAAGAGATCAGTTATAATACAGAAACCTACCTTGAAACTTGCTTCTCAGTAGGCAGGCTCTCTTGAAGTTTCAAATCAAACTATGGTTTTCATCTTACATTACTATCCTCCTTACTATGTTATTGCATTATTAATCTTTGTTCTTACAGAGCAGTTAGCCTATTACTTTTCTATTTGAACATATCATCAATGAGACGCATTTGCAACCGGGAAGTTTCCGCTGTAGAGTAGAACTGTTTTTGAGTATGAGAGTCTGAATTTACTCAGCCTCTTGATTAAATTCAAAACCCTGAAACGATGAGGATCAGTGAGAGGACTCCCATTAAAAAGATGACTACAAATAACCAGAGAATCATTTCAACTTACTATGGAATAGGCTTCAGAAGCTATTGAGACACTATCAAGAGAAATGTTTAAGAACCAAAAATTATACAAAGGCAGGGGTGGGATTCAGCTGGTTCGGACCAGTTCAGGTGAACCAGAGGCTAATTTTACATCTGGTTTGCTGAACTGGTAGTTGAAAGAATTGGCTGTCCCTGCCCACCCCGCTCCTCCCCTTGAAGAGTCTCCACATGGCCCAGATAAGTGCAGGATGCCTCCAAGGGAGGCCGTTTGTGCCCTCCCAGAGGCTTGAGGAAAACCTCTGGAGCCTGGTGAAGATGAAAAAAATGGCCTCCCAGAAGTTCTGGAAGTCCAGAAATGGGCTTCTGGCCTCCGGAGGGCCTCCGGGGGCCATTTTTACCCTCCCAGAGGCTTGAGAAAAACCTCCGGAGCCTGGAGAAGGGGGAAAACATCCCCAGCCATGGTCCAGTAGGCCACAACACCATAGTCACGCACACTCAGCAACCGGGCAGAGAACCGGTTTCTAAAAATTTTCAATCCCACTCCTGTAGTAAAGAATTAAAATTCATGCTTGATTTTTCAATTTCACTACTAATGAATAGAAGGAAATGTCAACTCATTTCTTTTATTAGACTAGCAAAATGTTTGCTTAAATCATAGAACTTCACTCTTTTTAGTGTTAGGAATTTTTGGAATTTTTTTTTTTTTTTTTTTTTTTTTTTGGAATTTTATTAGAATTTGTAGGCCGCCCTTTTCCCTGAGGGGACTCAGGGCGGCTCACACAAAAACTGGGAAGGGGAAATACAGACAGTAGGACAAACATGCAATAAAATAGCAAGCAACATACATTCATCATTCGGGAGGGGTAACTATCCTATCCCCAGGCCTGACGGGCGAGCCAGTTCTTCAAGGCTATGCGGAAGGCTTGGATGGTGGAGAGGGTACGAATCTCCACGGGGAGCTCGTTCCAAAGGGTCGGGGCTACTGCTGAGAAGGCCCTCCTCCTTGTAGTTGCCAGCCGACATTGGCTGGCCGATGGAATACGGAGGAGGCCTAATCTATGGGATCTTATCGGTCGCAGGGATGTAATTGGCAGAAGGCGGTCTCTCAAGTATCCAGATCCACTGCCATGTAGGGCTTTATGGATGATTAATAGCACCTTGAAGCGCATCCGGAGATCAACAGGTAGCCAGCGCAGCTCGCGGAGGATAGGTGTAATGCGGGTGAATCGGGGTGCACCCGCGATCACTCGCGCGGCTGCATTCTGCACTAGCTGAAGTCGCCGGATGCTCCTCAAGGGCAGCCCCATGTAGAGCACATTGCAGTATTCCAGCCTAGAGGTCACAAGGGCCCGAGTGACTGTTGTGAGAGCCTCCCGATTCAGGTAGGGTCGCAACTGGCGCACCAGGCGAACCTGGGCGAATGCCCCCCTGGTCACAGCCGTCAAGTGGTGGTCAAATGACAGCTGTGGATCCAGGAGGACTCCCAAGTTGCGAACCCTCTCTGAGGGGTATAAAATTTGACCCCCCAGCCTGAGTGGTGGAATAGTAGCCAAATCTTTGGGAGGGAAACACAACAGCCACTCGGTCTTTTCTGGGTTGAGCACAAGCTTGTTAACCCTCATCCAGTCCATAACGGCCTCAAGGCCCCGGCTCATCACGTCTACCGCTTCATTGAGTTGGCACGGGGCGGACAGATACAATTGAGTATCGTCCGCATATTGATGGTATCTAATCCCGTGCCTGCGGATGATCTCTCCCAGCGGTTTCATGTAGATGTTGAATAGTAGGGGGGATAAGACCGAGCCCTGAGGCACCCCATAATTTAGGGGCCTAGGGGACGATCTCTGCCCCCCCACTAACACCGACTGTGACCTGTCCGAGAGGTAGGAGGAGAACCACCGTAGCACGGTGTATAGGGTATAGGGTATAGTTTCTAATTGATTTCTAGATGTATGAGACTTTGCTTTCAACACAAACAAATTAAACTAATTTAATTAGCTCTAAAAATTATAAATATAAATCTATAAACATTGTAATGATCATCATCTCTGGTAGATG